>NW_015646174.1:249313-252519 GCF_001515625.1 Sinocyclocheilus rhinocerous | reverse complement strand
TCCCACTTTCTCTTGAGATTCAGTCCACAGATTTTCCTTTAGAATTTGTTGGTATAATTCAGAATTCATTGTTCCATCAATGATGGCAAGTCGCCCTGGCCCAGATGCAGCAAAACAGATCCAAACCATGATACTACCACCACCATGTTTCACAGATGGGATAAGGTTCTTATGCTGGAATGCAGTGTTTTCCTTTCTCCAAATATAACGCTTCTCATTTAAACTAAAAAGTTCTTTGGTCTCATCCATCCACAAAACATTTCTCCAATAGCCCTCTGGCTTGTTCACATGATCTTTAGCAAACTGCAGATGGGCAGCAATGTTCTTTTTGGAGAGCAGTGACTTTCTCCTTGCAACTCTGCCATGCACAGCATGGTTGTTCAGTGTTCTCCTGATGGTGGACTCATGAACATTAACATTAGCCAATGTGAGAAAGGCCTTGAGTTACTGAGAAGTTGCCCTGGGGTCCTTTGCAACCTTGCGGACTATTACACATCCTGCTTTTGGAGTGATCTTTGTTGGTCGACCACTCCAGGGGAGGGTAACAGTGGTCTTGGATTTCCTCCATTTGTACACAATCTGTCTGACTGTGGGTTTGTGGAGTCCAAACTCTTAATTAGAGATGGTTTTGTAACCTTTTCCAGCCTGATGAGCAACAACTCTTTTTCTGAGGTCCTCAGAGATTTCCTTTGTTCTTGCCATGATTCACTTCCACAAACATGATCAGAATTTGATAGATCCATGTTCTCTAAATAAAACAGGGCACGCACTGACACCTGATAGTAATTTCACTGATTGAAAACACCTCTGAACAGATGGGAATTTCACCTTCAAATTAACTGCTAATCCTAGAGATTCACATACTTTTGCCACTCACAGATATGTAATATTGGATCATTTTCCAAAATAAATAAATGACAAAGTATACATTTTCTCATTTGTTTGATTGGATTCTATTTGTCAACTTTCAGGTCTTGTGTGAAAATCTGATGATCTTTTGAGTCATATTTATGCCGAAATATATAATTCTGAAGGGTTTACAAACTTTCAAGAAGCACTGTATATAAAAAAGCTAATCCAATATATGAACAAAACCGAAAATCTAATAAATATAACATATGTATATATATGTCTATACAAAACTATATTTGTGACTGACTCTTTGAAGTTTGTGTGTGTGTATGTGTGTGTGTGTGTGTGTCTAGAAAAAAGCCACACAAGTTTGAACTTAAAGGTCAACACTTTATTTTAAGATCCAATTCTCGCTATTAACTACAAAGTTTGCCTCAATAAACTCCTAATTTTATTAATAATTAGTAAATTAGTTGTTGAGTTTAGGGATTGGGTAGGATTAGGGATGTAGAATATGGTCATGCAGAATAAGTGCTTTATTATGTTAATAATAGGCATGCTAACAAGCAAATAGTTAATAGTGAGAATTGGTCCCTATACTAAATTGTTACCAAAATATTTTTTCTTTAGGTTTATACATGTAAAACAGTGAATGGAAAAAGATACAGTCAACTTACTAAAACGTTTTCAAGGTTTAGAACGATAACAATATACCTTACCTTAATATATGTTTATTATACAGTGTAATCAGACCTTAAATAAACATTATATATATATATATATATATTGTAACGGGGTGAAGAATCACACGACAAGGAAATCTCAATCAATACCCCGGAGTTTTTTTTATATATATATATATATATATTAGGAAACAGGTCCCTCACAAAGGGTTCATAATATTAGGTATTATATATTAAAAAAGTGTGAAAACTCTTGTTTAAGACTGTCCCTAAGACCAGATGATTCCTTTTTCAATAAAGCAATCGGCTCATTGTCTCAATGAATGTTTCCTCCTTATATCTCTGGAAATATCCAATTGATATGGATGTTCTTCTAAGCATGGTGTGCTTGCAGGGGATCCTTTGCCTACAGATAGCAATAAACAGAAGTGTGAAGGCCAAGGCAAATGTCGTGCTGACAGGATATCCCATTTACAGCTGAAAATAAACAAAGAACTTCCTTCACAGACTCATTTAGCAGAGGAAATCAGTCTTTTCCTTTAGAACACATTCCTTTCTTTTCCATTTCAGCTTCGAAAGAAAATTGATCAGATTACAGGGCTCAAAAACTCATTCACTGCAAAACATTTCTCGCAGTCATTTGGTCTTAAAAACACCCTCTGGTTCTTCAAACCACATTATAGAAGCATCTCCACACTGATGCTATTTTGTGGGCCAGGCTTTGATCCATGGCCATATTTATGTGTGTAGAGGGGCGAGCGCAGGGTGAAATTGCTTAGGCAGGACTGCAAAGCCACAAACTCTTCCAGATTCCAACACTCGCCCGTTTATTTGACAGCATTCAATTAGACGCTTAGCTTCCAGATGCAGTGAACAGCCAACAGGACTCCAAATTTCCACAAATCTGGATCAGTGACTGTCCATTAACAAGTGTGGAGCAATACGGATGTTGCCACCCCTTCCACAAGCCCTGCACGCTCACAAACACACTCATAACCCACCCATCTCAGGTAATTGGCTGTAAGGTATTATCTGCCTAATTATCAAATAAATCCCGCTCTTCCTCTGCGGTGCTGCATTTACACAAAACAGGAAGGGGGGATTAGCGGGGGCGCACTGCCCTCAGATCCGGAGCCCTGCAACTCGCTGCAGGAAATCTACTCAGCATTCAGTGGACACACACACACACACACACTGCTATAAAATGAGAGTGATTAAAAACATGTTAGTATTCTAAATTGTTCTCACTCAAAATGAATTGTCATTATAAACAAGAAATATCGAAATAGCTGCATCCACACGAAACCGACACAAAACGATGTAGTATACATGCCAGACCAGTATGTGGCGCTGTAATTCTGCCACAGAGATACACTAAAAACTGAGAAGAAGACTTGGAAACGAACATGGAACAATACATTTATTAATCTGTATTAATGTTAGTTAATAAAAAGACAAATAATTGTTCTCACTCAAAATGAATTGTCATTATAAAAAAGGGGCAATTTAGAGCTCTTTTTAAACTTTAAAAAGTTTAAAGATTTTGGTCATACTTTAAAATCAATAGATTACGAATATTTTATTTCTTTTGGAATATATTTTATTTGTTTTGGAATTTTTATATATATATATATATATATATATATATATACACACACACACACACATACA
>NW_015646174.1:239310-249286 GCF_001515625.1 Sinocyclocheilus rhinocerous | reverse complement strand
CTCCCAAAACGCCGGATCCGTGTGGACGAAATGCCTATACGATACAAAATGTATGGGTATACAGCTAAACGCGTCTCCGTGTGGACGGGGCCTTGGTTTAGTGGTTTAATAACAATAATAAATAATAAAATAACAATAATAAATAGTTTTGTTTTGGTGATTTCAAATATCAACATTGGCTACCAGAAATCGCTTACTCTGCCTTTAAGACATTTAAAAATGTCAGACTTTACATACCCCGGATTCGGATGCGACGATACATAATGTCTCAGCGGTTTTCGATTGGATTCTGGGGAACGTGAGGGCCAGTCAGTGGCATCAATTCCTTCATCATCCAGAAACGGCCTACACACTCTTGCCACATGAAGCCTGGCATTGTCATGCGCCAGGTGGAACCCAGAGGTCTAACAATGGCTCTGAGGATTTCATCCCGATACCTAATGGCAGTAAGTGCACCGTTGACTAGCACATCGAGGTCTGTGTGACCCGCCAAGGATATTTCTCACCAGACCATCACTGACCCACCGTCAAAACGGTCATGCTGGATGATGTTGCAGGCAGCTTAATATTCTCCACGACATCTCCAGACTCTTCACGTCTGTCACATGTATACAAGGAGTGACAAGGACCTTAACAAAACACAAAACTTGACACAAATCAGTCAGGAAGGATGTTTTGCTGTTGCCTCTCCAGTGCACCTGTTGTCACTTTCATTTGCACCAAAACAAGAGAAACTGATTCACAATCACTTATGCTTCCTAACTGAATAGACTGATATCTGTGATGATTAGGTGTTCCCTTAATGTTTTGAACAGTGTATTTAAATATCTTATATTATGCTTAAGAGATCATTAATGTACCATATTAAAAAATTTAGAAAATTGAAATATGTAGAATATTTTTATTATTTATATAAGAAAATCATATGTTGTGCATATCTGCCACATAGACCTCCTGCAGATCCTTAACAGACCCCCAGAGTTTGAAGACACTGGCCTTAGATAAACAGTTGATTTTAAATTGACACCACGTCTCAAACTTTCCCCAGTCTTAACCCAGAGCCAGAGATTTCTCGGGAGGCGAGCGACTCTCTCTGTGCTGAGGGGTCTGCTGAACATCTGTTGGAAATCACACTGGGGCAGCGGCAATGGGAGAAAAAGGCTGAGAGAGGGTGAAAGAGGGCCCTAACTCTTTTTCCTCTCATAGGCATTATCTCATCCCATGAGCACTACCGCTCCATCCTTTCCTGGCTGGCTTCATGCACAGAAGCATTATGCGCATCTGTCACCCATTAATTGGCAAATTGCGGAAGAAGTGAGCGTCAAAAGCCATTAGATGCAGCTTGTCCCTGGGGCTCTCAGTGCTGTCTCTCTCCTTCCTTGCTTCACCTCTGTTTGTAATTCCTTACAAATGAGAAAACATACACTCTAAATATTCTTAAATTATGCTTATTAAAACCAAAACATTTTATGTCAATTTTTTGTAGATTTTCTATTATGATATACTGATATACTACTTTTTTAAGTCTAAGTAACAGCAGGTGAGTGGGATTAGTTTTTTTTGGGGGGGGGGCGGGATCTGATTCGGCCCCATGTGCCCTCTTCCCAACATGCACTGGGGTATGGATACTTCATATGGTTGCCTTTTTACCATTTGCCATTTTTTTTGTATTTGTCACATTTTGCCATGGTGCATTTGTTAATTAAATTGTTTGTATTAAAATTGATCAGTAAATTGAAATTGCTACAATAATGGCATGCCAACTTGTTATCAGGACATTTAGAGGGTATTTCAAATGTAGTAATAATAATAATAATAACAACAAACTTTAGTAATTTTTAGTTCATTTTTAGGTTCTAGCATTTATTTATTTATTTATTTGTGGTAATGTATAATATTTGTAGGTCAAATTTAAAACAAAATTTAAAACAAGATAAATTGTTTATCTTTAGGTCCTAACACATTTGTTTGTTTGTTTATGGCTATGTATAAAATATGTTGATTCAGTTCAAAGCAAAAAGCCGTTTTGATTAAATGAAATTAAATAAACAAATGATTATTTCCAGGCATCACACTAATCAATAATGAGTCAAATATTCTGCACTATTTTTCTGTAAGTACATTTTAGAGTGCCACAGAATACTGTGAGCAGGTAAATGATCCTCCAAAATGTTAGAGGTTCTAAATGTTTCTAAGAGCTTGCGTGCCCTTACAAAGATATTTCTGTCAGGAATAATCAGTGTTTTGCTCCGTTCTCAGCACTGGTGTTAGGAGTTTGTTTTTATGTTGGCACTAAAAGTGTCCCTCTTGATTCACTGTTTCACTTGTGCTGAGCTTTTCCCAAGTGTCATAAGTTATCAATAAAGTCTCTCTGTTGTTAAGAGCACAATGTCCCATTGGATTCTGAGTTGTTTTGTAGTGTTTTAGGGCTTACACTGGCAATGTATTACACATCAGACAATCGACCACAATAAATGTCAAATAAATCTCAGATATCAAAGGCATTTAATTAGCAAAAATAAAATCTGTCTCATCTGAGACCAAAAACATCTCAGCTTTTTCGAGACATACATAAAGCGCCAAGTTCTAAGAGCTAATAGTTAGTAATTCGATCTTGTTTGAGGCCTACAAAATCTTTTTTTAAAGATTGCTTTCAAAGGGAAACTGTGTTGTGAAATGTTCTGGTAAAAGGACAAGCTCTTATATGCATGATTTGTAACTTTTAATTAAAGAAAAGAGATGCTGATATTTTGCCATACCAAGGGAGCAATGAAAAGCTCGGGCCAAAGTCAATGAGAAAACAACATTAAGTGCGTTAAATTTGTTTCGTAGAAAACAAACACAAATATTTAGAATTATGTTTGGATTGCTGTTTTTGCTCAGATAAGAGATAAAACGCACTCAAGGGCAGATTTATGTCACGAACTGAACTTGGTTTGAGCTCTCGCACAGCTGTGCGTCTGAACATTAATTTAGCCTCTCTGAGGAGCACACCAGTAATAAAGGTCTCAGGGCAAGAGGCTGTGGAGGATTAAATTGTCCTTGCACTCCCATATCACCATAAGACCAGAAGTACTTTGCCCCTTCACTCTCTCAAGTGCTCTGTTGACAGAGAAAACAGTGCAGTGGAATAGGAGCCAGAGGAACTTCAAGATCCAATTGCAGGTCTCCCTCGGTGTTGGTGGGGTCTCCTGGCTTGACAAAGGCCCTCAATTCAGGTAGGGCATAGTGGTAACCTCACGTCATAGAACTGTGGGGTGGAGGGGAGCCACAGGGAGGCCGGCAGTGGCTCAAACCGGCCCTTTCACAGCATGCAAGGAACAAAGAACCACTTATGTAGCCAGCAATGACAGCTGAAAACATCTTTAAAGCTTTGACTGCGGCTGTGTGTACGATTGAGTGTGACGGTAGAGACACTGACCACTAAAACAGCTATACATAATATATACATATATATAGAATATGCAGATACAATTCAAAACAAAATGCAAAAATTAATAAATTAAAAAATAAATCAAAAATAGTCAAACAAACGGTTTCAACTTTTAAGCATAAATTGTTTATTTTCAGAGCCTAACTTCTTTCTTTCTTTATTTATTTCAGTGCATAAGATATGTCAATACAATAAAACAGAAAACGCTATTTCGATAAAAAAAAAAAAAAAGATATTATGAGGAGAATTAAAAGGGGGTTAAATAAACAAATGATTGCTTCCATCACACCAATCAATACTGAGTTAATCAAAAACAAGTTATTTATTCTTGATAGATAGACAGATAGACAGATAGAGCTCGGGCCAAAGTCAATGAGAAAACAACATTAAGTGCGTTAAATTTGTTTCGTAGAAAACAAACACAAATATTTAGAATTATGTTTGGATTGCTGTTTTTGCTCAGATAAGAGATAAAACGCACTCAAGGGCAGATTTATGTCACGAACTGAACTTGGTTTGAGCTCTCGCACAGCTGTGCGTCTGAACATTAATTTAGCCTCTCTGAGGAGCACACCAGTAATAAAGGTCTCAGGGCAAGAGGCTGTGGAGGATTAAATTGTCCTTGCACTCCCATATCACCATAAGACCAGAAGTACTTTGCCCCTTCACTCTCTCAAGTGCTCTGTTGACAGAGAAAACAGTGCAGTGGAATAGGAGCCAGAGGAACTTCAAGATCCAATTGCAGGTCTCCCTCGGTGTTGGTGGGGTCTCCTGGCTTGACAAAGGCCCTCAATTCAGGTAGGGCATAGTGGTAACCTCACGTCATAGAACTGTGGGGTGGAGGGGAGCCACAGGGAGGCCGGCAGTGGCTCAAACCGGCCCTTTCACAGCATGCAAGGAACAAAGAACCACTTATGTAGCCAGCAATGACAGCTGAAAACATCTTTAAAGCTTTGACTGCGGCTGTGTGTACGATTGAGTGTGACGGTAGAGACACTGACCACTAAAACAGCTATACATAATATATACATATATATAGAATATGCAGATACAATTCAAAACAAAATGCAAAAATTAATAAATTAAAAAATAAATCAAAAATAGTCAAACAAACGGTTTCAACTTTTAAGCATAAATTGTTTATTTTCAGAGCCTAACTTCTTTCTTTCTTTATTTATTTCAGTGCATAAGATATGTCAATACAATAAAACAGAAAACGCTATTTCGATAAAAAAAAAAAAAAAGATATTATGAGGAGAATTAAAAGGGGGTTAAACAAACAAATGATTGCTTCCATCACACCAATCAATACTGAGTTAATCAAAAACAAGTTATTTATTCTTGATAGATAGACAGATAGACAGATAGACAGACAGACAGACAGACAGACAGATAGATAGACAGATAGATAGATAGATAGATAATATTCACACTAAAAAGAAAGACAATACAGAAAATGCTCCATATCCTGACCCAAGATCTCTCATAGAACTAATTTCAAAATATCCCACTTGTTGTAAGTGGAGGGATCTGGTCATCTCAATTGAAGAACAGCAGGCCTCCATGTGTGACCATGGCCACAGGCCCAGCTCTCACCCCTCCTTCACCACAGCTGTTGTTTTGAAGGTTTATTTCAGGGCTACAGGTCAAGACTCACAGACCAGCGCTGCAGACTCAATGTGGTCTTTGTGTGTGAATGGACAGTAAGGTGTGCCCTTTGGCTTGGCGGCCCAACAGCGGGGAAAAGGCCCTTCAAGTCCATTCACACCAAGAGTGAAATAAAAGATCAGAGCACATATTCTTCTATTCAAACCAAGAGCACAGTGACTTACAATACCTAAAAAGTGAATTGCGCTACAGTCATTCATGTGCTTTAATGCAAAGCAACCCTGATAAGGGATACTATTGCAAAACGTGTCCATGGATGTTTTATTTTTGAGATTTTAATTCAAAATTTATATGTATATGTGGACTGTAAAATATTTTTTCATATCTGTAAATAAATCAAAGATTATTAGGGTACAAGAAAATATTTCTGTCTTTCTACCTTAAAGTTTCATGTTTATTTCAATATGTTACTTGCCGTTTCTTTATAATTAATTGTGAAAATTACTAGCAATTTCTAAATGAAAATTGTTTCTACACCATTTTTTTTGTGTGTACAATCATAGATCCTGTAACTGTTCACCAAATCACCTTTTTTCTTTTGCCTTGGTTTAAGTAATTTTGCCGTGTGACAAGATGTTTTCCATGTCACAAAAGTTACATAGTCATAACAACAACAATAATAATAATAATAATATTCTTTCTTTCTTTCACAAACCAGAAAGCATGATTCTGACAGAAATCATTTCTAGAGGATTTTAAGGGAAAATTAAGTTCCCAGAAAATATCTGGAAATCGATCGCTGAGATCTGTGGTCAGGCATATTTAGTTTGTTCACAGAAACCATTTGGCAGTGACTTTGTGTTCTCATCCATTCCAAACCCAAGATTCCTCTGCTGGTCACCGCTGTTTCCTTGACTGTGTTCATTCAGGCAAGCTGTGCTCACTCATATTTTCTGACAATTACATATTCCTGGTGCTTTTTTTTTAATGCTTTGGTCAGTAAAATCACTTCCTGAGGAAATGTCTCCTCCACTGACAGCACTCCTTTCATGCTAATCTGGCCTTCTTTAATGTTGCAGAATTCATGCGGACGATGTGGGCAAATGCACCATGAAATGCAATAGTTCCGGGCAGGAAACTGGAGTCCTGGGGAAGAAGAGAGAGGAAGCAAACACTGCATGTTTGCCGTCCTAAAGTTTAAACCTTCAGCTCGCTCAACCCGGCTGAGTGGTGCAATATTGTGTTTTTAGAGGGGGTCCCATCTCTACACAATTTCACAGCTGGATGGAGAACTTCAATGGCGTCTCTGAAGCCGGGGTTAGACAATGCACTGGTTGCCAAACCAGCACGTCAACCCAGGATTTCCTGGCTTATGGCACAAAAACGTTAGCCACCGTCGCACAATGAAGATTGAGTCTTGTATTCGGCTGATTTGAATCACAGTTCCGAACCGCGCCACATCTGTATGTTGGAGTTTACATGAGAGCACAGCATTCCTCTTCTTCCTGTAGAGGAAGTGCTTAATTGGTATTGCAAAAGGTGCTGTCATGAGACAGCTGGGTGGCCAGTTCAGAGGTCACTGACATGTAAGATAAAGGAAAATTCAAGAAAAAAGTTGACAGTGTGCAAATTTCTTAGAAATGTACTCTTTTTATCATGTTAGATTTACATGGATTTGAAAAATGTCATGTGGTGTAAATAATGTACACATCTTCATAGTTTTTTTTAGGTTATGCATTTTTTTTCCACACCTGAACTAACACTGCCTTCAGTCAAAAGATCAGATATGTAAAATTATCATGTCCTCTCTATGATATCATTTTTTCTGCATGTTTCTGTTTCTAGTTGCACCACACAACTTGAATTTTGTGTACAAAACCTTTTCACATTTTAATAAGCAATGAAGTAGTTTTATAAATAAACTACCTTTAGAGTATTAGCAGAGTAGTAGACTTGGTAGTTTAGGGTTAGGGTTAGTAGAATAAGTTGACATGTACTTGCAAAGTTACTTATAGTCAGTAGAATTTCTAAAGCATTAGCAGATATTGATTTGCTGTTGAAGTGGACTATCAAATTAAAGAACATTATGCCATGCTATTTAATAAAGTTCTCTTTTCAAGTCTTCATTCTTATAATGCGGCTTTTTTCTCTTATGACATCAAGACAGTTCATCCTGACATTTTTTTATTTTATGAAAGAAAGGTGTATTCAAATGACTGAATGTGTGAATAGCATTTTAATGCATTTTGGAATGAATAATAAACAGGACACAAAAAAAATTAGTGTTACAAACATGCCACTCCTGAGAAGAAACCGAAGCAGGACTGGCCTAGAAATCGTGCTGGCTGCTTTCATCTCTTCCGCGTTGGACTTGTAAAACCTTGTTAATGGCCTTTAACTGACGTTGTGCCAGTGTGCCATTCTCCAAGCATAAGGATTTGTGCTTTGGGTGCCTGCTGCCAGGAATTTTCCAGATTAACTCCCAGTTTCAAAGAAAGGTCCCTGTGGTCTGCCATTGTGCGATGCAATACGCTTGTATTCATCTGTGTAAGGAACTATTCATCCTTCCATTTTCATTCATTCACTGAATGGGGTCTTATTTAATAAACCCATCCTTCACCTCTGTCTCAATGTACTCATGCAAACAGCACTTCCTCCCAGATTAGCAAATAATTATGGATCCTTCTGCATTGCCAAAACCCCTAGAGCACAGAAAGAGCACCAAGGAGATTCCTTTGAAGATGTTTGCGTCTCTAGCTATGCATGACATCACCAGAATTCTGCTATTTCCTCATCTCTTTATTGATAGTCGACCAAATAGTTCACTGAGGCGAGTTTTATAGCTTAACGGAGAGGTACGACAGGCAGTGCTCTTTCTCACTTTACTGGTCAGCTCCTCTGATCTCAGCAGTAACGGCTGATTGGGCCGATACCTTCATCCTTCCTGCCCCTCCCTCCTTCATCCATTCATCCTGTGCTTCCTACCACCCCTGGGTGAGGACATAAGCCTCTTACAGGCAGGACGGAGCACTGAAAGGCTGCGGTGGAGACTGGCTCTATTTGCCTTGTGCCTGCAGTATGGGTGGCTAAGCAAACGCCGAGGAGGGCTGCCGAACCGTACAGGCTCAACGCCTTTAAAACGGCCCAACAGAGTGACCATTGTGTGTGTGGAACAGGAGAAGTCACTTATTATAAGCAGAAAAGTGAAAGATCCTTCCTCCACAAAGTTTGAAGGAAGGCTAAAACCCAAAAAGCCTAAGCTGAGCCTTTTGTTTCACCCCATACCTCAGAACAAAAGCGCAATTTGAGCGCAACATTCAGCTTATAAAACAAGAAGTAAATTTTGGCCCTCGGGTTCAAGCTCATAAAGTTTTCAAGAGGATACAGGAAATACAGATTTCAGCTTTTACAAAAGTTCATTTCATTCATGCTACACACATTCATATATATAAAACATGCAACTTTTATGAAATTTGTTCCTCATCAAATGTAGTACTTAGTGTGTGATTTCATACACACCTACTAACTAAATCATTCATTCAACTATTTCATTATAGTTCAAGACCAAACCACTTATTGTGTTATATTAATTAGTTTTATTATCGTTTATTAAAATGAGAGACACCAGAAAGACTGTTAAAGTATCATATGTTTTCTCCACTAATGACAATGCAGCTTTAGAATTTTTAATCCATTTTGTCAACTGTTGGGCATTACTTTTAGTAATGCTACAACAAACAAAATAGCAATATTTGCCTAAATAAATAACATCCTTGTGTAATTTTAGTGTGTGCATGGTTGTCAGTCATTTTTATGCATTCATAATTTGTTCTCTCCTCTCTCCTTGTTGATGCCAAACTGTTTAGTTCCTGCAGTTCAACCTGTCAGCACAACATTGTTCACGCATAAGATGTCTCAAGCTGTGTTTTCTGATTAAAAGGGTCCCTATGCAATGTTCACGGCACCTTATTCCCTGTGCATGGGATACCTGTAGAAGTCCACTTCACTTGATAAAACAGGCTGCAACGTCATCACACAGTTGAAACCTGAGCCGTGCATAGAGGAGTTTAACGTATGATGACATTATGTACTTATATAAATAAATATAAATAATATACTTTCGCCATTTGGATTTAAATAATCAAATACTTAAGAGACTAGGATTGAATCATTATTGCAGTGATTAAAATGTTTCTGGCATATTGCATGTTTGCCAACAATTCTTTAAATCCTAACTGATGTAGTATGTAGCTTTTCATTTCTTAAACAACCATTTAGGAAGACGTACTCATGTACATATTCCAAGGTGACAATGTCAAGATTCACTGAGCCCAAATTGTGAAAAAATGGTTCACTGAACATGAGGAATCATTTTCACACATCAATTGGCCACCACAGTTTCCTGACATTAACCCCACTGAAAGTTTTTAGGATGTGCTAGAGTTGACTTTAAAGAGTGGTTCAACTCTTGATTTTAAGCAACTCTTGATAGAAATAAATGTTGTGACATTGCATAATGTTGTTGAAACAATGCCACAATGAATACACAATGTTATCAAAGCTAAAGGCGGTCCAGTAAAACATTAGAGTGTGCAACTTTTTGGGGGGCAGGCAGTGTAAAGTTGACTCCAGCACATCCCAAAGACTTTCAACGGGGGTAAGGTCAGGACCAGGGCCGGATTTACACATAGGCATTCTAGGCACGTGCCTATGCGTGCTCGTCCAGGGGGGGCCCAAACACAATGAAGAGATATATAATATTTTTGTTATACTATGGGATATCTACAACAGTAAAAGAACCAAAACCCCAGAAGACTAAATATAAAATATAAATAAATATAACAAACAATAGGGTAAAAATGAAGGTCTTCAACCTTTTTTATGAACGGAAATCATGCTTTCTTTCTCCCGTTCTCTCTCACACACGCACACACA
>NW_015646174.1:229802-238442 GCF_001515625.1 Sinocyclocheilus rhinocerous | reverse complement strand
AAGACATTGAGCAAATAAATATAACAAACAATAGGGTAAAAATGAAAAACAATTTCCATGTCTTCAACCTTTTTTATGTATGGAGATCACGCTTTCTTTCTCCCGTTCTCTCTCACAGATGCACACACAGTACAGACACGCACTCGCGCACACACGCGGAGACGCGGACAGAAACTTCTTGTCAGAGCTGCGGCTGCCCCGTGAATTTATCAATAAAATAGTTTCGCATTTCTCAGTAGTGAGGTTCTTGAAGCAGTTAAACTTAAAGATTCACTATTAGTAGACGCTGCTGCTGAATACTGCTGAGAGACGCACAAACACAAGTATTCACACGCACTTAATCTCTCTCTCCCTCTCTCTCTTTCGCTCTCTCTCTCTAATAACTGCGTTAGCCTGCACATCAATGGCTCAAGCCTCTATTATTAGCTCTAAAATGACGTTTTGGAATTTGCAACGGAAAGTTTGTAATGAGGTGCGTAAAAAATTAGCTAGCTCAACACACACGAGATTTCAGGACAGAAACATGTCGTCTGTCTTGAAACAAATCATCTCAACAATTGATGTGTGATTGTGACTCCAGGCCGTTAAAATTATTAGAGAAATAATGCACTCCCGAAGTGGTTATGTGGCCACGTCGCCGCGCCTATATGGAACGGTCTTTCTCAAACAAATTAAGAACTACATTCAATTTTTATTGACTGAACGCAAGCGTTTATTGTGATAGAAAACGCTGTAACGGTTTCCACTGATTAAGAAATATTTTTGTCTGCTTGGGCGGTAATATTAGGCCTATTATATTAATAGGTAAGGGGGGCCCAAAAATTTGTTTTGCCTATGTCACGAAAAGAGGTAAATCCGGCCCTGGTCAGGACTATTCATTCATTCATTCCAGGCAGTGTACATCCATTTGTATAGTTGTGATAGTTGTTTGTTGCTATGTTTATTATGAAAATAAAAGCAACTTAGTTATATTTTATTTAACTGTAATCATAATATTTGCATCATAACTGTTCATCTTGTGCACTTTATATCTGCAAACCACCGTGTAGTAATGCACAATGACTGGTGGGTAAATTTCCTTCTCCACTGTCTGTGAAGTGATGAATCGATGTTCCCTTTTCCCCATGCCATTCACAGTGCCCTTCGAACGCTCTCTTTGGATTGAAATCCCTCTTAAGATGGCAAAATACCCCATGAAGTCCACTTTGCAGGGCAATTACAATTGTCGGTAGCAACTGAACGAAAAACAGAAGTTGTGCTTAGGGGAATCCAGATTTAAATTTAAAGTCATGTTCCGAACTCTCTCCCCAAATCACTTTATTTAAATTGCATTCAAATGTAAACATCTAGTATTTTTCTACCATTGTATACAAAACCAGGGCAAAAAGCACGCTGTTACACAGGAAGAGGCTCAGAAACACCTTGGCACTTAGTTACGCAGGTAAAGATCTTTGAACCAAAAAAGGGAGCTCATTCTTGCTTGCGCTCCATTTTCCAGCAAAAGGTGCTGAACCTGGAAAGTCACTTTACTAGCTGCTGTACAAGCATCCACCATGCCAGCTGCCTGAATGAGAAGCATTGTCCTGGGCCAGTTCTTTCCCAGCCAGCCTGCTTTCATTATCTCACTGTTAAGGCCACAGCCACAGATCTGCTTCGCATTGACTGGATCAAAGCACAAGGAACAGGTCCTGCAATGCAATAATGTGTGTCTACAGAGGAACCCTGTTCTGGGAAAGTTCAATAGGTTAGCATATCAGTAAGATTTGCCGGCTGACCGTAACCACTCACCTGTTGTCTGGTGTAGCAGCACTCTGTCTCTGCTCCTTCGGACACTTAAACTATTAAAATGATATCCATCTGCTGGTATGCTATGGGAAACAGCCCTTTTTGGTATGAAATTAGAGATGTGTCATCTTGAATAGGATCTGAATGAATCAGAGACCCAGAAGAAAAAACTGTGCTTTTCTTGAAAAACTACTGAGAATTGTTTCTTTTAGGGGATGCAATGCACTGTGACTTTTCAAATGTGCAAAACTTTAATCAGATTAAAGCATATTTATGCACAATATGCCCCAAAAGCTGTGCCATGCGGTGCCTATCATGTGACAGGGGTCCTGACAGGTGGCTGTCCTAGCTGCCTGTTCACAGGTTGTAGCACTTACTTCCAGCCTGACCACTGCAGATTAAGTGTGTCCATCTGTCAGAAGAATTAGGAGTAGTCTGCAGGAATTCTCAGATCATGGAAAGGTTTGGCTTGGTGGGTAAAAGGGGGGCTAGAAGAGAAGGAGGGCCCAGAGGAACCTTTCATTGGGGTGTAATCTGAACCCCTCAGCCACCTGCACTTGTCTCAGAGGCCAGGAAATGGAGTACATGGGTCTTTCTTTCAGCTCTCATAGTGAACTAATCCTACTTGAGAGTTGCATGCAGACATATACAGCTTCCTTTATGGGACTGATGCAGAGAGGGGTTTGTTTAGGGGTGGTATGAAGTTAACTGGCTAATAGCAAAAGAGTAGCCTGGACTCGTTTAGAAACATCCTGCTAATCTTAGAAATGCTTAGGAGATAATGTCGGACGCTACAATATTTACTTATGTCTCATTTAAAATATGTGAGTGGCTTTGCATTACGTAACTTAATTTTAAACTAAGCTGCATTTTTTTTAAGGCTAAGGCGCAATGACGTGAGGATCTAATACTTTCATCCACTTTCTAATATACTTTCTTAAAAAAAATAAAAAAAATTCTGAATTAAAATGAATTTTGATATTTTTTTAGGGGAACATAATGTCAAAAATTGTATGCCGTACAACTATCTTGATATCTAACGAAGAAAAAAGTATTAAATTAAAAATATGAATTTATTATTATTATTATTATTATTTAAATATTTTAACAAAACTAGTTCACTGCTTATTAATATTTGAAAAATTATCCTAAAAATATACTATTAAGCTAACGTGCAATAACAGACATTTTTCACTGTGTGCCAAGGTCAATGCATCTCTTCTTTTCTTTTTTTTTCTTTTTTTACCTTTTTTAAAAAACATGTTTGTAAATTGAGGTGTACGTTTTCAAAAATGAAAATAGTTATTGCTTAATTTTTACACCACATAACATTGTTAGAGTCATTAAATTGAAACTTTGACTTGAACATTCACAATCTGTCATGTCACGATCTGCACAGGAACACAAAGATTGAAGAACGAAATGCATGTTTATTTAAGGATAATCCAAAGCCGTAGTCCATAAACAGGCATAAGGTCAAACACAGAGCAGTCAGTCCAAACAGGGCAGAAAACTCAGACAAACAGAAAACCCAGGAAACCAGGCAAAGTTCAAAACCACGATACAGGGAACCAGGACAAGAGAGCACAGAACTGCAGTGTGACACAATACAAGACTAAGCAATGAATGACTGAGGGAACAAGATTTATATAGGCAGAGACTGAGGAGGTAACAAACAACAGGTGGAAACAAAAAGGTATAATGAGTCCAGGCAAAGGATTATGGGGAATGTAGATCGTGAGGAAGTCACAATAGTCAGGGATGGAGTGCCCTCTGGAGGAGCTCATGGGCACTCCAGCTGGAGACTGTGATGATATGGAACCATGAATACACAGAGTACATTTTTAAGAATTTGCCACGTTTCAAACTAGATTTTTGTCATATTTTCTTTATCACGGACACTCTAATATATCATTGAGCATAAGAAAGATAGCACAAGCACACTTTTCAAGCAAAACATTTAGTTAAGAATCAGTTTTTGTCCTATTCTTTCTGTTTTTGTTTGTTTGTTTTGTTGTTGTTGTTGTTTTGTATTAGCAAGCTAAAGCAGTCATAAACCTAAAAAGTCCCAGCCATCAGGCAAACAAATATTTGACCCTGTCTTATCACCAGATCAACATTCTCTCATGTTTATTGGGTTGTCAAGCAAACATCCGATTTGACATTATGAAACAGCCTTTTTGTGACTGCCCATGAACCATGCCCATGGTGGTGTTAATTCCTGGAAACATGGCTCTAGGGATTTTTTTTTTTTTTTTCATTTTTTAAATTAATTTATTTATTTATTTTTAATGTAATACATTTGAGCTGTTGCACATATTAGCTGTTTGTCTCTGGAGGATAAACACTTGAAAATTATTCCAAAACCTCAGGAGAAAGGCTCAACCCTTTCTGTGGCTAAAACTAAGCTTTTGCTCATCCGGAGTGAAAAATGTGAGCCAACAGCTGTGCTCATTTAAAATCTCCAAAAGGAGTTATTTTTGGAAAGGGAGGATATAACTTTATTTGTCCAGTTTATTTTGCTAAAACATATCATATTATTATATAATATTATTTATCCATTATTTATTAAAATATTAAATGAGAATTATGGAGAAGTCACAGTCTTGACAAAAATAAAAAAAACAAATAAAACATTTCTCTTTTCATTCTTTCATTTCATTTCATTCCAATTTTACTGCATGAAGGAGCATTAGTTTGTTTTTGTTAGTTTTTTTTAATGCATTTATGTATTTATTAAATGTATTTTTAAAGTAAAGGTATTTAATGTATTTAATAAATAATAAAAGCATTTATAATGGCTGTATTTTGGTATTCATTTATGCTATGTAAATAAGTAAACTAAATTACAGTGAGGGGAATTTGCATTTGGGAAAAAAAGGCATTACCAAAAAAAAAAAAAAACATCTGGATACATTACAGAAAGAAAAATTGCTTAAAATATGTTTAACTGTCATAACATCACAATGCAAAACAACTTGTCAATTACTCATCCTCAAAAAAAAATTTTTTCTAATAATTATAATCTACAAACAAAAAAAATCTTAACTATTCAGATTTTCTTTAAGCAACATTTATTCATATATTTCTTTCTTTTGGTTCAACTGGACCTGGACATTCTCACTTTTTCTCACTGTGAGATCCACCCCACAACTTACCTCCTAAGAGGCCAACAGCGCATCAAGCAAATTAGCAGTGGCTGCAGAGGGACGCTGAGAGCAGTGAGCTCATTTCCATATAGATGTAGCCCAATCCTGCCACCTGTGATTACCATTTTGTCTGTATTTATACAGGGCTGTTTTGTTCCCTGCCTCACACAGGGTTTGAGGCATTGACCTCCGGATGTCTCCATCCTAGACAATAACCCCCTGAAACTGTGACAGGCAAAACAGAGAAACAGCCTCCTGCCGCCCACATGCCCCTCAACAACACTTTCTCTCTTCACCCATGAGCAAACCCCCAACCCCTATTTCCTGAATCATGACTGTCCACACACCCAAACACACAATACTGTATACCATCCTAGAGAGTTAAAACATTCAAAACAATCATGATTTTCCCTTCGCATTAACACTCTAGAAAATAAGCATGTCTTTCTATGAGGCTTGTATATATAATGAATCATAAATGTATTCTTAATAAAGTGACTCTCATAGGTATTCTCCTAAAGGGACTCTTCTTATAAATAATTAAATAAATAAATACATCTTTTACTTAAAAAAAATAAATCATGTGGAACATACACAGGCAAATTTTCAAGTGACTTGACAAACTCCAAAAAAGAACAAATAAAAATAAATAAAATAAAATCATAACAGTAGATAAACGCATAAAAACATATTTTAATAAATGTTTTTTTTTTGCACTGGTCAATTTAAGGTCTTGTTTCAGACTAGTGGAAAGACAACAAAAAGACATGTTTAATTATTTATTTTATTGAACTTTATCTATTTGATAAAGATTTAAATTACAACACATATCTTTAAAGGCCTTTTTTTCATGCACTGAGCCAGAAATCATCCATTCATTAGCACTTACATACACCAAATTTTACAGTTTTTACAGGTCTTTACAAAATGGTTTGATCATATATCATTCGTCCTGAGTTATATAACACGTAATTCCGAGTGACAGTATTTGCAGATTTATGGAGAGATAAAAAGAGAAACCTTTAACTCTAATATGCCAACATCATGTCACAAGAATTTTAAACCTGGCTTTATCCAGTGTTCAGATTTATTTTCTATGTGTGCAAGTTAGTGCATATTCAATTTAATTGTGCCTCATTTGCACATTTTATTATAACATTTTTAAAAAAAAGGAATTCAAAACAGTCGTCTCGATGTGCTGTGATTAATCAAGGAGACTTGCCTTAGGAGAAATAAAAAAAATAACAGAAAAAGAAACAGATAAAAAAAATTAATATAAAAAGAAATAGGACAGTAGGTCTGTTCCATGTAGGCCACAATTAGCTTGCAAGCAGCAAATAAAGGATGACTGCACAGCCCAAAGAACGGTTCAGCAAACAGCACTCGGTTCAAACAAGTGTCCATGTGGCCATTCAATACACAAGGGCATGTTTGAAAACGCGAGTGTAAACTTGAATGGGTCTGCCAAAGTCCAGCTCTCATTCAGCAAGTTACACTCAACGTGACCCAAAGCTCCCTGTGCCTCATTTTAGATTAAATGTAGGGGTCAAACTATGAAACTACAGACTATAACCACTAAAGTTACAGCACATTGCGCTACAGCCAGCTCTAAACAATCCTCTTTTAACGGCACTAAGGTCCAGGTAATTCTAAACGTCTTTGTCGACGCAAATTTGTAGATTAATCTTTCATCCTCGTAAATAACAGCAATTCACAGGAGAGCTAAACCCAACATCGTGCTAATATTAGGGATGGGCGTATCGATCCGAAGTATCGATATATCGATACTGATGCGAGTATCGAAAGTATCGATACTCAAACAAAAAATATCGATACTAAGGTGCGTTTTATTTACCAGTGGTTTTGTTTATTTAACAAAAATGATGATAATAATAATGCGTACAATATGCATTGAATTGGACGAATAACTTTTGTTAGCGAGTAATTGTGTAGGATATAACTATTTTCCTGCTCATCTGAACACACGCAAATGTTGCAAGACAGAACCAATCAATCACAGAGAGCATTCACTCACTGCTGACAGTGCATTCAAACGGCTGCGTTTCCCAAAAGTATCGTAAGAAAGCATTAAAGCTTTTGGGAATGGCAGCCCTGAACAATGCTTATCAGAGGACATAAGGACAGAGTTATTTCACAATAAACAAACCGAAATTGTAGCTTACATAGTTTGTGCGATTACAGTTATTTAAATTGAACGTTGAAAGATAATACTGATCATGCTCTATTCTGTAATGTTAATAGAAATCATACACTGTCAGAATAAAAAGGTTGCATTTTATGCATGCAACAGCCATTCACTGGCAGTCCCTAATGGCAGTACAAAATATTGCACTAAATCAAAAGTTCAAATGTTACAAATAAGTTAGAATATTAATGTTGTAATACTGGTAAGCACTAATATAAAAATGTGATGATATATGTTACAAAAAAGTAAAAATTTTGAAATACGTTGATGGTTGTATTTTTTTGTATTTGATCTCAGTATTCCTATCAATGTTGTATAAGGGTTTTATGCATAATAGTAACCCTAGAATGTGATCAAACAGTTTAAAATAGCTGGGCTAAGATATATAACAAATTTTAAGACTGCAGAAATATGTTAATTCAGTATACACATTATCCCACCGATTACAATTGTGACTGACCATAAAATTAAATTTTTCACACACTTTTCCAAAACAAAAAAAAATTATTGATTATTTCAAAGGGTTACATCATTTGGATATTTTCATGTCTGGGAAAAATTTGGGATTAAACGGGTTAAAATGCGTTTTAAACAAAGTTAAGTGGTTTTCATTACCCATTTTACTCTTAGTAATTTAATAAATTTCATAATTTAAAAGTTTAGTGCAGAAGTATCGAATCGGTATCGATATCGACGATACTGCCTTGAAAAATATCGGTATCGTATCGAAAACAAAATAAGGGGTATCGCCCATCCCAATCGTGCAGAGCTCAACGCACACACAGCATTTACACAAATAAACATCTACAGTTAAAAAATTACATTAATAACTTACAGTCTCAAACAATTATTATTCAATAACGAATTTAAACTCAGTTTTGTAGTTGAAAAGCAACAGAAACAATAGCTCACCGTAGAAACGGATTCTTTCTGGTAACGTTAGCCTACAACAGTGAAAAACACGGCGGAAAAGCAGTTAGGACTTCGCTTTAATAACATTTTCCCTCCGAGAAATTGCTGGAAATACATTAAGGCGCTAACAATAATATTAAAAATCGCTAAGTTATCGTGACCGTTAGCTAAACAAGTTACCGTTAGTTGGAAATGAGCCCCAGTCTCTTCACCTGCTGTAGCACAACAAGTGCTTGTAACGTTACCTTGAAGTGTCACAGAATTAACAAAATGGTATTTTTTTCTAATTTAGCTCAAGTGAAATCTTACCTGAAAGCCCCAGATGTCGCGGGATGAGTCTCTTCTCTCTGTAGGTTGCTATATAAGAGACGAATAAAATAACTGGGCTCCAGCAAACAGAAAAGCGCGGCATCGGCCTCCGGTCGTGAGCCGACTCAGAGCCGACGCTTGATGAGCTGAGAAACAGAGCACTTGACCGAATTATATCGGCCTATGCCTGGCCGACACTTATTCGATGTTTCAGATAATGAGGCCGACGTTTCACTCTTGGGCCGACGTCGGCCAGACGTACGTGTGCTGTCCGGGTAG
>NW_015646174.1:211273-227957 GCF_001515625.1 Sinocyclocheilus rhinocerous | reverse complement strand
TAAAATACAATTATAGTATATTTTATTTCTGACAGTGTAAACAAAAAAGGTCTATGAAATGTTAAAAAACATGGCTTTAAAATCTAATATTAAGTGAGTATAATTACTGATTATATTCTTTTAATAATTTAAAAGATCAGTTTAGTTTAGTTTAGAGGTATCGGTATCGGTATAGATATCGGCGATACTGGGCTTGAAAATATCGGTATCGGATCGAAAATAAAATAAGAGGTATCTCCCATCCCTAGTGGAGTTTGTTCGGCTCACACAGGGGACTCTGTTTCAGCATGCTGGTAATACGCAGAACTAGGTTGTTTATGCACCATGGCGCCTCATTGGAGGAGCAGTACCCCTCTCTCCCAGTGAATGGAAAGGCACCAGATACCTCCCCTTCGAGTAAATAGATCTTATCAATGAAAATAGTCAGCTCTCCTCCCCGCTGCCTTTTTATGAATGGAAATACCTGGCAAAAACTAGCCACGTTCATTTTTACAGCACATGAGGGATATAGAAACTGGATATAGTGCTGTTAGCAGCTGTAAACGTTTAGGCAACCATTTTTTTGTTCTCAGTGGAATTGATTTATCTATGTTTCAGTATAGCCAAAAAACAAGGTTGACAATAACAGTGCCAAAAGACATAGGGAATTCTATGAAATTAACAATCCATACTTGATTTACAGATGTTGTATGGTACACTATGAAACAAAAATGAAATAAAATGATATGCAATAGACCTTGACAAGTCTACATTAATACAAATGTATTTCATAGAAGATACATTAAAAGATATATTCGAGATGTATTGTCCTTCATGCACCTAAAGTAGGGATCAAGGAAAGCTAAGGGCTAGTGTGTAAAGTACGCCATCTAGAGGATAAGATCTGAATATATGCATCCTTTTTTGAAGACCTCTTGAAATACTGTATTTTATACATAAACTGCCTGGCCAGAAAAAACCAAATAAATAAACTAATTAATTAATCAAAACAAAATAAAAAGCCTGATTTAGTTTAAATAAGCACATACGAATTTAGAAATTAATCATTATTGCAGTGAATGATATGTTTCTGACATGTATGTTGGGCAACAATTCTTTTAACATCCTAACTGATGCAGTGTGTAGCTTTTCATTTCTCAAACAGCTATCTTCCAGCATGGTTGTTTAAGAAATGAAAAGCTACACAGCATCAGTTTATATATCAGTTATATATATATAAACTTGGTAGAAAAAAATATGTTGAAACAAACAAGTCATTCAGAAGTTATAACAATACACCCATTAAACCATTTAAAATGGCTAGAAATCAGCATTCAGCAATTTGGCCAATCATAAGAGAGTTAATTTACATATAGATCTCTTAAAGGTGCAGTAGCAAAAACCAAAAACTGGGTGAGGTGGGGGAATGTAAATCTTCCAGGGGGCTCTAGCAGAAGTTAGCAAGGCAGCTAACATTTCTTATGGCAGCTTATTTGGAAAAGTTCAATAAGTAGATGGAAAACGGTAAACTTGTATATATGTGGACTTGTGTACTGAAAAGAAATGTGGAATAAAAGCTGCCCTGTTGAAGTATCCATCTTATTTTGAAGTGGCACAGTCATTCTAACAGAAATGTGTAAGGCTTTCGGTGTCAGACACTTCGTTTTTTTGTTTGTTTATCATTTTATTTATTTTTAGCTGTAAAAAAAAAACCAATGCATTATGCTTAATAAATAGCTTATTTCAGCACTGAAAAATAAGGTGGATATGAGAGCAATTTGTGTGAGTGCAGATAACTTCATTAAACAAGTCTGAAATACTAAGGTTTTTTTTTTTGTTATTTTTTTTCTCAAAACATTTTACTGGATGAAAAGTAACGTACATCTCTTTAGGCTCACAATGTCTGTTGAAAAGAAATTTGACCAATAAAAGCAAATTGACAACAAAAACATATATGCTACCAAGTTAGAAGGTCTTAATCCAGCACATAATTGCTGTTGTGCTGCTTAAAAGCCTTTAACATTGCAAGAACATTTGTCAATATAACATTTCAGGCTCCCAAACTAAGCAACACTGTACTTACAGTAGTTCTTCTGCTGACTGCTATTGGGTTCACTTACAGTTTTGATGAGTCTGTATTCATTCCCAACATACATCTAACATAGACTTGGGAGAGTGAAAAAATCTAGGCCCTTTCAGTTTGAGAACACACAAAGATTAATGGTTGAGCTTCAGTCTTTCACAATAACTTAAATAAATGCCCCTAATAAACAGCCCCTTAAACTCAATCATTTGTAATCAGAAGCTTGATTATGGTGGTTCTAAACACTAATTGAACTATTGCTGACTTTACATCTTAGCATTAGCATCAGTTTCTTGTATCAAGAACAATCTGCAATGTACACTGCAAAAATAAACAATGCAAGCCATACATTACACATATGCTCAACAGTCATCGAAAACTTGTTGCATTTTCGCTTTATAATTAGAGTTTTCACATTAATAGGCTTTCAACTTACAAGTACAGTTATAACTAATCAGCTTGTAGTACTAGTTTGACTTTGTAAAAGTGTTACACCAGAATATACCGCAGGAATCTATGCTGTCAAGATGAACTTATGTGTTTGTACCTAAATATAAACTAAATAAATAAATCAACTTTATGATCTGGGCACTAATTTCCTATGATTGGACAGCTTTAATCACTAGGACAAGTTCAATTTGGATGTTAGAATTGAAGCACCAATTTAACTTAAATCTCTAGTAAGCGTATGAAATTACAATATAATTCCTACTTAAAGATTTATGTTTACATGGAAATGGAAAAAGAGCCATGAGAAATGAAAGACAACTACTGTCCAGCCTAGAACAGAGTAAATCACTAAAATTGCTTAAAAATTCATATTTTTCTTTTTTTCTTCTCAAAATTGACATAGAAAATCAGAAATTAAGAGATAAAGCACTCTAAGCTCCCAAAAAAGAAACTTTCCAAACATTGCACACCATCAAATTCAACAGCTTTGAACTGCGCAGACATTCAATTAAAATATGGAGCTTGAGCAGTTTAAAATAATAAGCAACAAGTAAGAGTATCAAACATATACTAGACAAAACATCTCCCGAAACAACCTTCAGGACCTGCATCTGTATGTGGAGATTGTGGAAATGAATTTTTGTAAACCAAACAAACAAGTAACATGACACTAATAAACAATCCTAACACTGGACAAAAGCTGCACTCTTAAGTTTTGTCTCCTTGCCTTCAGTTTTGGAGGGGGGGGAGGGGAGTTTATTGTGGTCCCTCAACCGTGTGTGAGAGCGTCAAGAATAGACCGAAAGAGGTGTAGTGTGGTGAAAAGCTGGCATTAGGAGATGCACAGTGCAGACACACATTGACCTGTGCCTAAACAGAGGAAGCTTGTCACAAATGAGCAGAGGACAGTGACAGCGTCTTCTCACTCATAGCCCACGTTGAAGCTGTCCCAGTCCCCTGCGTCCTCTGGTCCTTCCTGGTTGGGTAGAAACGGGAAATCGGGCTGGTAGTTCTCAGGGGGGCCGGCAAATGCATTTGGCCCCTTCTTGAGTTTGACACTGTTAAATGGAGGAATACATTATTATTCGACCAATAAGATGAGGAAATCTTTTCAAGAGGGCTGTTAAAAGCAGCATGAGATACTCACTGGTTCTTGTGTTTGGAACCGGTGATGTGGGCCTGGTACTGCTCCACGGAGTTCAGCTCAATGTTGCACACAGTACATGGGTAGCCCTTCAGTGTGGAGGCTGATAAAAATTACATTTAATAGTTTAGTAACATTTACTGGTTTGACAAAAACAACAAAGTGACCACAAATCCTCATTTTCAAGGTTAAAATGGAGTAAGTGTTACAAGTAAGTGTATCAACTAGGGCTAGGTTGACAATACCGATTAATTGATTTTAACAGATCTTCACTTTGATGAACCAACATTGATTCTTAAATCCCAAGATCAATCTTTAAAGTCTGTTTTCTGATGATGTGCAATAAGCTTTTGCTACTTTTGGTATGAAAAAGTCTCAGCTTTCAAATATGTCAATATATGTCATTTTTTCTGAAAATTCTAACAATAAATAGTTTCAACGCTGTCTAATATTTGCATGACAGATCGCTGTAGCCACTTCAGTTTAAACACTTTTTGTACTTTAATAAACACAGACACTAGTCCATATTATGTTTTAATCCACTCTACAGCCTACTTGTGATTTATTCACCCAAAATTCCATCGCATTCTGCATTATATACTGTAAGTACCATATTTATGACTGGATTCTGTGATTCCATCTGCATTTTCCGCATTGCAGAAATCCCTACTGTATGCATAAATACATTGTATTTTAAATACAGCTGCAACCCGAATATAGATCTTAAACATAATTTGAGGTGCATATAAACATAGTTAAATTTAACTTAAAAAAAAAAGGTTAAAATAATTTAAAATTAAAGTTTTTTTTTTAAGGCAAATAGAAATATTCCAGGTTAGTTGTAATTGACTGTAGTCGATTACCATAATTAATTTTGACGACTCTAAAAACAAACAAAAAGCATTTTTTTGGAATAATACACTTACAAAGAAAGTTCGCAATTGCAGCTGAACGTTCACAGAACTGTGAAGCATATACCTTTGTTAAAGCACTTGATTTGTTTAATAATTTGTATATGAATTAGGGCTGTCAAATTGATTAATCGTGTTTAATCGCATCCAAAACAAAGGTTTGTGTCTACATAATATATGTGTGTGTGTGTGTGTACTGTGTATATTTATATGTATATATAAATACACACACCTACGTACTTGTATATATCTAAAAAGCATATGTTATATTTATATATAAATCATATATAAAAAAGTATACATATAAACATTTTTTAATGTATGTGTGTGTACTTATATATACATATAAATATACACAGTACACATAGATATATTATGTAAACACCCACCTTTGTTTTGGATGTGATTAATTGATTTGACAGCCCTAATATGAAATATTATATTAATTATTATATAAATGGGGAACTTCTGGCTGTGTGTTACTGATGTAAATCCCACTTAAATTCCACATCAAGTTTTACATACGGGATGTGAGACCCCCTTCTATGTTCTGACCTGGTGCAGAGGACGGCCCATAGGTCTCCATCAGCTTCTGTTTAGTCAGGTGTTTTTTATGTTTCTTGCCACTGTAGTGCTGCTGAGCCATGAGGGGATTGTTGAAGGAAGATTGACAGATGGAGCAGAAGCGGTTGGGGTCCCGATTTGCTGGCCCCTGCCCACCTTCAGGTAGCCCTTCATCCTTCTTCACCTGTGCTTTGGGCTGAGGTAATGCTGGGAGATAAGCCAAAACACAGTAGGTCAGCTTTTCAGATGAGATTAACGCTTCTTCGGAATATAATATAATATCAACATGCTTTGTACTATATACTGAATATTGCCAATAATAATTAGTATGTGAAACATAAAGGAATGCGTATGCACTATGATCATTTTGCATTTTTTATCCTAGTTTGTATAAAAATGTCTCAACTTTTGGCTGTTAAAACAAATCAGGAATCAGAAATGATGATCGATACTGCTATTAGTTCATTCATCACACTGGAAATGGAAGGTCAAGTCAAAGGCATTGCATTGTGGAACACAATATAACTTTTTTCTAGGAATACTGCATAATGCGTTACGAAAATAGCCCGTACAAAAGAACCATCAACTTGTAAAAAAAAAAAACAAGTGTACATCTCATTCTGGTAATTCCAGGATTTTAAGAACTAAATATCATGATAATCAAGTCTTTTTACCAGGAGTCTGCTGACCGAAGGTCTTCAAGCGAAGGTTCTTGGAGTGAACTTTGCCCTGGTAATGTGACTGTGCCACTACCGGGGAAGAGAATGTCATGTTGCACACATTGCAGGCTTTGTATTTGTCCCCTTCCTCGACATTACTTATCTGCAAAACATAACACTAGCCATTAATGCAGGACACAAACACATCTGTGATCCGATATTCAAGAAGTCTCCATCACATCTGGCCATTCATCTGACTTACATCACCTGCAGGCTTGAACCGTTTTGCGATGGGCTCCTCATTACCATGAATGCTCATGTACCGGCGTACTTTGCTCGCATGTTTTTTGCTCTACAAGAGACAAAATAATTAACATTAAGAATATATTAATTTGACATGGGATAACTGTCATGAAACATTTTCCAAGCTTTATTTACCAAGTAATAGTCAGTTATCATGCTGGAAATACATGCAGCATGTTTCATCCACGTTTGGGTAAAAATGTCTTGCATTTTGACAATCTGATCAAATAGTGAGCAGGAGATGTTAAAAATCATGGGTGACGTAGCAAAATGCTAGAACTGGAAAGTCACGTTGAGCATACTTCATTGTAGGGATGTAACGATTGCGGTTTGATGATAAATCATGATAAAATTCCCCACGGTTAGTATTACCGTTTCATCTTTTAATTATCATTAAAACCGTATTAGATTACCGCGATTTGAACAACTCGCGATAAATAAATACTGTCCAGCATAAAGCACAGTTTTCAGTAACAGTCGCACGTGCGCACAGCACACAGAGTAGTTTTGTTTTGAGTGAAAACAGGGTGGAAAAGCTGGGATGATGAAAAGCAAGCTTATGTGGATTCTACACACTACAAACTTTTTCAAAGCTTTATTTGAACATTTACATTAGATATTTGAACATTGGTAATATTATTGTTTTAATGATTATGCAAACAAAAAGTCATTTTATTTGTTGTTTGTTGATTTTTAAATATAAAACTTGAAGTGATTTATGTGTCAGTACTTTTTGAACATCTCCAGCACATTTTAACAATACCGTGATAATACTGATAACCGTGATAATTTTGGTCACTATAATCGTGATAAGAAATTTTCATACCGTTACATCCCTACTTCATTGTGGGATACAGCCTGACTTGCCTAAAGGTACTTTGGAACTGTCCCAAATACCCACAATAACCAATACTGTCCCTTTTAAGGCAGGCCAGCTTAATGGGCAACAATCTTGGGAAATTCTATTTATTTCAATAGTATTATTCAAATAAGCAATTCAATCTGTCATGAATGGTATCATTATTTGTTTATAATTATTTATTTATTTTGTAAGGTGGGAGAACTGTCATATTGTGAAGTGAACACAAATTTCTCTCATTCATTGTGATTCTCTGCTATATTCTGTCTCTGATAGTACCATGCACTGTGATCTCTGTTGTATACTGCAGACTTATTCAAACTCAATAGGCAGTCTGGGTATTCGAAGCATGCATACATACATAAAATACAGAGCATACTACAGAAATAGTATGAGTAGCATGCTAGTATGCCATTGTGAAAACATCTTGAAACGCTTGCGATCAGTATTTAGTCCTCAAAACCACGTTTTGTACTGTTTTAGCTGAGGAACAAAGTAAATGATGCGATCATTTCAACTTTGTCCATGTGAGTGTGAATTCATACCTGGTAATGTGCAAGTTTCTGGGATTCTGAGATTAAGACAGCGCTACACACTTTACACTGTGAATCAGAGAACAAGTCACTGTGCTCTTTTATCATTCGGTTCACTGAAAGACAGGTCAGCATCAGAAACAGTTACTACAAAGGGGCATTTCATTGTTATATAAAACATATGCATACAAAACAGCTTTGAGGCAAAGTATGCAATGCTCAAATCAAACCTAAAATAGACTTTCTTTGCACTTAGTTGCAAAAAAACCAGACGATGTCTTACATCGACCTTGGATACACTATTCTTTCTAGTAGACACTAAAGAAGCAGTCCTTAGAGCACTGAGGAGCTTGAGCTATGCTACCATGCTTTACACCCTCAGGCACTGTACATTCTCGGAATAAATGTCATGTGTTACTTATAAATAATGCATCGAATGTATCGCCATTTATTCTAAATGAATGTCGCCGATCTCTTACCCTCGGCCACCCCTGAAGGTAAATATGGAAAATCTCCATTCGGCTCTTGCTGCGCCATGATGTTTGCAGGAGGCGGATCGCGCATGCGCAGACGATACATGCGCTGCACAAGTCTCTTCATACCTGCCGTATTTCCTGTAACCATTTTTTAAAAATCTATTTACAAACAAATATGTGAACCATTTATCCTGCATCCTTCACAAAATGATTTCTATACACGTCTACGCACCCACTAAGCAATGCAGATGACGTAAGGATCCTTAAGAGAATCAATACGGGGTAAATATGTCTTGTTGCGATGCGAGTTGGTTTATTTTGCTAAAGGATTCATTACTTTCTAGCATTTGACCAGTTTTATGTGTTATTAATGCACAAATGCACACTCTAAATTTCGCTTACGACCCTAAATTTGACAAGAATATGTAATTATTTGCACCTCAGATCTTTTACCGCTCCCCTGGGTGTGATTACAAAAGCAACGTGGTTGGTGAATTAATCGTTTTCTGGAATCGAATCTTTCCGTGAACCGGTTCACAAAATAATTTCAGAAATGGGTTTTATAACTCACTGAACAGCAATTTTGTTGTGAGTTCAAATTAAATTTAGTTTCGAAATGACTTTTTTATATTTCGAAATTAAGGGTTTTATGAGCTGAATTTTGGCTTCAAACTGAATTGGTACACTTAAAGTTACAATGGACATCCTTAATGGATTCATTTAAAAATATGTGACCATATGACTTAATAGATTTTATATCCATTAAATTTTGTGGAGTTTTAAAAGCCTATTTTGTTATTAAAACCCTATGGTGTTTCTGTTAAATGAATGTAATATGTTTGTCATGCAATTTAATTTTAATGTAATTTATTGTTATGTAGTTAATAATATCGCATCCTTATTTGGATTTAACGTTGTCTTAAAAAAACTAATAAATGTTGTAAATAAAAATGATGTAATGACGTAAAAGAATCATTGAATCGCTTTTGAACCAGTTCTTTGAAGCAAACCGATTCGCGGAAATGACTCGAACTTCCCATCAAATCGCGCGCTGTCGGTTGTGACGTAACGTCTTTCCTTGTCCCTCATGTCACGTGACGACAACCGCTTGTGAAAATATCTTGGAATCGAAATCCTTGTTTTTCGAGCCTTTGATAGAACGAGCTAACGTCGTATTATCGAATATGATTATGAACATTGAACGCGTTCAGTAAAAGTTTATGAGCAGTTAGCTGAGGAAGAGTCTCAGAGAGTGTGTCTAAAGGTGTACATAGAGAGAGAATTAATGTTGTTGAGGTCGCAGCATGCCACGCCGGAAGCGCGCAGCGGATGAAGGCGGAAGAAGAGCGAAAGTCAGCAGAGTGGAGCACAATGATGAAGAGACCCTGGTCATATCTGATTCTGAACATGAAGAGGTACTGTGTATGCAGTAGGCAACCACATACTGTGTGTTTGGCTTCGTTTAAAGGTTTCTGTGTGGTTTAAGAGTTGTATAAATGGGATAGCAACAACTTTCCTAAAGAATTACCATGGTAATAATTCTCTAAAAAAAAATCACAGTTAGTACCAGATATTCAGTATTTGGTATGTTGTGCTAATTTCTGTTCCAGTAACGTCACCAAATAGAATTGTGAAAAAAAAAGATTTTCCAAAAATTCCCCGTCTTCCATTGGTTTGCCAAACAGATAATTTTGCCCCAAACTCAAGCCACTGGTTGAGCCAGTGTTTCTGTGAGAGTAATTTAATAAAGAAAAAATAATAATTTTATGGTAAATTATAATGGTTAATTAAAAAAATGAAATAATAAACAAACTTTATATTTGACCTTTTTATCCTCAGGAGGAAGATTGCTCATTTAAACGGTCCACTCGGACAGCCCGGTGGAAACAAAGGGAGAATCAGTCTCATCTACAAAGTACCGAAACTCAGAATTTAACGACAAATCATTAATTGTGCCTGAAAACTTAGGTGTGCTTTTCATTCAGACCTGTTTGTGCTGTTCTACTTGTGATTTCAGAGATGACAGAAGAAGAGATGCTGGACCTGGCCATGAGACTGAGCGCTCAGGAAGCAAACAGTGCTGCCCAGAGACAAGAGCTGGAAGACAACGACATACAAAAAGCCATAGAGGAAAGTCTTAATGTTGGTGAAACATTTATTCTCATAAAGGCTGTAATACACTATATGACGTTTAAAATGGGAACAGATTTTAAAACACTAGGCATTGTTCACTTTTGTAATTTGTAAATTGAAAAAACTGAGCGTCATACACTAAACAACTGAGGATCACACATTACCAGACTCTTCAGAACGACTTGAAAACAACAAACTCACACAGAAACGTGTGCATCTTTGCCACGAGATGCATTAGAAATGAAATAAAATCAAAATATCAAACATGAGTCTGTGCCCATTATACACTACGTGATTTTCAGTGAAATCTGTCAACTCCGACAGCCCAAAATCTTCAGACTGGCTCTGACTTTCATCAAGTAGCATTGGCTTGTCTAGACTGCAAAAAATTGGGCAAAACTTGTGTGGTGTATTCCAGCCTTAAATTTTACAAGTCTCTTTTATAAGTTTGACCAATCAAAGAGCAGGATGGTATTAATCAAAAAATGCTGCTTGTATTTCTGCAGGAAAGCACTGTAAAAGCTTTGGAGGATCAAGATGAAGCAGCCAGCTCTACAGATCATCCACAGCAGAATGTAACAAATGCGATATCACACTTGAGACAAAAACTGTCATTCTCCAGCCGAGATCAGACACACAGTGAGAATGAAACGACTAGTCCGCTGCCAGAAATGCCTGATCTATCACAGACGACCTCCTCACATCTTTCAATGAGGAGTTCCCCAGCTCAGGTCTCCAGTCCTCCTGCTAACACTCAGGTTAGTTGTTAAGAAAGGGCTTCACATTTTATTATCAAATTATTGTTTTCATCTAAACCGTATAAAACCTTATCATATTTGATATACACATTTCTAAGGCTTCTAAATTATCAATATTATCAAAACTTGGTTGATCTGTTGTTGTACACAATCTTCTATATGCCCCCTGTTGTCTGATTAAGAGTAAAATTTTTATTAGACCCTTTATTATAATTATAATTCTAAAACTGTCCCCATCAGGTTGTGGTACACATGTCTTTTTTTGCTGTGAAATCTTTACTGATGTTTATAAAGTAAATTTAAGAGTAAATCTTATATTGTTAGTAATATTATTACTATTTTAAGATACACAGTTACTGGACTGAAGCAACTTGGGTTTACTGGATTATCCATATATAATGTTTTAGAAAAATCATATAAAGTAAAACAAATTAAATATGATACATCACGCTTTTGAGGATTTGTACATCTCTCAGTAATTATTGTAATTTATTGCATTACATGATGCAATGTTGCAATGTTTTGCCTAGGGCATAAAAATGAAAAAAAAAAAAAAAATTCAGTCGGTTCACTCCAAGCAGATCAGTATTTGAACATTTATGTTAAAGGCAGAGTAAGTGATTTTTCAAAAACACTTTAGAAAACTGATTCGGGCCGAATAGCAAAACAAACTTGTAGCCAATCAGCAATAAGGGGCGTGTCTACTTGTGATGTGGAGGAGAGAGCTTTCAGTGCATGGGACGGACATTAGCGGAGCCGAGCGACAGAAAGATAGAGATGGCGGATAAAAAACAAAAGAGGAAAACGTCTGCGGAACGATAAGGCAAGAAGTAGGACCCGTGTAAATATCGGATCAGCTTTCCAGCGCTGGAGAGAACTCAAGGAGCGGAGGCCTGCGATCGGACGCCGAGGTTGCTTTGTTTCTTCTCAATAGGTGAGTAACAACGTGTGTCTACAACAGCTAAAGTCTGCCTACACTGGACGCGATCAAATGACCGTTGAAAACCATTTGAAATTTGTGTCAGCACGTCATAAATAGAACCTGGCAGCAGTTTTCTGTCGGGGATTTGTTGTGCCGCGCCGCTCACGTCCGTAGACATGGTGTAACATTGGTTTTGCTTTGTTTCACAGAACTAATCGTTGCCTGGGTTGCGTACGTATATGTGGGGCGGAGCTATCAAAATAGGGGCAAGACCCTTTTGGGCTAGGGGCGTGTTTGTTTTGGTGATTTCAAATATCAACATTGGCTACCAGAAATCACTTACTCTGCCTTTAATGCATTCCTTCTGTATTATTACCATTCCGAAACCTCTTGAGTAAAAATGTAGAAAAAATACCATCTAATAATGTTATTATTATGGTTATAATAATAATAAGTACAGCGTTTTCTTTACACAAAAAAAAGAAAAGAGCGAGAGAAGAGAGTCTTAGTCTGGTATCTTGCGTCTAGTCAGCCAATACAGCATAATCTTTTCTAACAAAATTTTGGCCAAATGTATTAAAAGAAAGGAAAAACTGTCAATGTTTTAAAGAAATTAAAGTATTTAAAAATGTTTGCTGCATGGTTAAAAAAAAAAAGCAACTCGTATAAAATTGCGTTTTGAGAGGAAAAGAGCTAATTTCGCATGTCTCAGTTTATTATTACATTCAGAATGTAGGCTAAAATACTGGTAAATAAAGCAAAATGTTTACAAACATTATAAACACAGCTATAGTTTATTATAGTTCGCTTAGTTCTCTCCACAACAAATCCTCTAAAGTTAACAGTGTTATGGCTAAGTAAATGTCCAGACAAAACGAAAAAGAAAATTGAACATGGACATTTTTTGGTCAGGCTTTACAGGATTAATTACAAAAGTATTAACCTTTCCCCTTTGTTTCCCTTATGGTCATGCATCTTCCTAGGACACGACCTCAGATAAACAGACAGTCATCAGCAACACTCCTGAGCTCTTCAGATCTGTCTCAGAGTCCCAGTCCCAGACATCCCCTGTCTTCACCAGGCATGGCTGCTTCATTCGCCAGCCTGTAGTATGTGTAGAGAAACTGAGTCAGGACCTCATCCCGGCAAGCATTGACTCAAATTTTAACATGCAAGACAGCGCTGCCGCTTCCATTTGCGCTGATAGATCTCCGTCCCCAAAGCAGGAAGATTCACCCTTATCCAAATGCCCAGTCTTCACTCAGAAAGACTTAAAACGAAAAATTTATTTGCCAGAGGACAAAGACAGTCGTAAAAATACTAATTCAAGTGAAGACGATACTCAAATATCTGATGAAGATACTCATTTACCAACACAAGTAAGCCAAGGTTTAAGCACAGATCCAGATACGTGCCTTTCACCTTCTACAAGATCCAAGCTGTCAAGCCCCAAATGTGTGCCTAAAACCAGCAATGAAGATGTCACTGTAGCAAGTGTAAGTAGGACATCTTAAAATGACAGGTTTAGCAGTTACACTACTGTTAATTAAAATGACAGGTTTAGCAGTTACACTACTGTTCAAAAGTTTGGGGGTATATTTATTTATTTTTTTATTCAAAAGAGTAAAGACTTTTATAATGTTGCAAAACACTTTTATTCAAAATAAATGCTGTTATTTTTTACTATCTTGAACTTTTATATTAAGTTGTAAACATTTCAGAATATTACTGTTTTACTGCATTTTTGATCGAATGAATACAGCCTTGGTGAGCTTGCCAAACTTGCCACAAGACTTCATTTCAAAAGCGTTCAAAAAGATCTTACCCCTTAACATTTGAATGGTAGTATGTGGTAGTAACTTTACTCTAAGTCACTTGTATTTATAGAAGACTAGCTTTACCTGGTTAAGTTTTGATTGGATTAATCCTCTGTTTAAATCATTTTTAAAAATGACATTTACTTAACGTTGCATAGTCCTGCTCCTTAAAGGTAAAAATCAGCAGAAATAGTATAGCATCTGTAAATGTTTGGCATACTATGTTGCCCATTTTCTCACATACTGTATAGGCTGCATAGTATGCAAATTGGGATTTGGCCTGGATCTCCAGAGATGAGATTGAGCACCCCTGACTGACATTTTCAACTCTATTTGTGTTCTAACTTTGTGTGATCATTTTAACAGAAAACCCCTAACCTAAAGCAAGTGAAGGATCAGACCACTCGGAATGAGAATGTAAAATCTGACAATGGTATGCCATTTCTTGCACTACTCTACACTGTGGCCATACTGGCAAAGTTTGCACTGTTTACTCAGAGCCATATGGCCTAGAACCAAGAGTTTGTAGTTTTCAAATGATCATCTTTGTCTGATGCTGCACAAATAGACATTATCTTGCACACTTCATTTCCAAGTGGTATGAGGATGCGCATGTACTTTAAGGCTATATAGTCGTGTCAAACTAAATACTTTAGTGTTTAGTAAAGAGTCGAGGCAATTTGAGTTTGAGTTCTGGCAACAGAAAAGCAGTTACTTTACTACAGTGTGGTTGACCCACTGTTGCTGCAAGACTGAGCAGTGTTTTGCAGTATTTGGTACCACACAGAGTGAGTTTGGTTCCTGCCGACAGGGCCTTTCAAGTTATTGGGTTCTCTGTGCGATGGTTCCATACAAATTTGAATTTAGCCAGGCCATTATTATTTTTTTAGAAATACATAATTTTGTTTAGCAAGGATGCAAATAAATTGATCAAAAGTGACAGTAAAGATAGATTACAAAAGTTCTGTGCTTCAAATAATAATAAAAAAAAAACGTTTGAACGGTAGTGTATGGTAGTAATATATGTGATTTTGTACAGAATGTTTGGGTTAACTCTAATCATTTCATCATGTTTTAAACTGCAGAAACTGCTCCAAACACTTGGAATGAATTTGCTAGTCACATGGTCTTGCATTTAACAGATGAAGATGATGGCAGCGAAGAGGTAGGTACTGTACTTTATAGTTAGTAGTTTGTATATTAAAAATAACCACATGTTTAATATCCTGTCATTTGAACAGAGGGGTATTAGACATTAACATGCACAAGAATATTCTGATATTGATCAATATTTGGTCATATTCAAACTATGTTAGCCTCATGTAAGCCCTTTATTGCCAAAACCAGATAGTTGGTAACCAGATAATGTTATGGTTTCTAGAAATTCGTATATAACATCTGGCATTTGCCTCTATACAGAATTTTGTGTTAGGATTGCAACAATAAAATATACATTAATTCATATATGTGTATGTACAAACAAAAAAGATTTTTTTGTGATATTAGATACAAACAGATACAAAAAAGTATGTGAATGTCATAGTTTAATGGGAATATGCTTGTTACATGTATACAGGAATATTCTAATAGCTATAGAACATGTAAACAGAATGTGGTTCTTAATTGGAAAATGTTGTCTTTTCCAGGTTCTTTCCCCCAGCCCAGTCTTGCACAAGAACATTTTTCAGCCAATCAAGACTGAGCTTTCCCCAACCCAGTCCTGCATCTCTCCAGCTATCTTCACACCCAATCCTTCTACACAAGACACACAGATGTCCCGGTCTGTCCTGGAGGAGGGCTCGAGAGCATTCAAAGGTGTGGAATTCAAACCCTCCGACTGTAAACCTCCACATACTTCAGTGGAAAAAGGAGAATGCACTATTTCTTACTACTGGGGTGTGCCTTTCTGCCCCATGGGGCAAAACCCGGACGAGTACACGCGTGTGATCTTGTGTCAAATGGAGGTGTACGAGAAGAGCCTGAAGGAGGCCCAGCGAGAGCTGCTACGCAAAGCAGACTGGGGACAGCCAGTGAGTGACATCAGCTGCATTCATTCAGTCAAAACGTCAATTTACAACAGTTATATTCAGGGGCGCAGGAACTGAAACTTACCTGTTTTCCTCCTGAAGATTAAGATTAATTATGTGATATATTTACAATTGTTTTATGGCTGCCAAAACCACTGTAACTATCTTTTTTATAGAATATTTTAATAATGTAGATTGCCAAATGATTTTTTTTTTTTCTTCAGGTGTTTCCTGGCTCATCAGAAAGGCCATTTGGTGCAAGGAGATGGAAGCGCCACAGAGCTCCTCAGTTGTCAGAGGATGAGGAGGAGAATGAAGAAGAGGGAGAGAAAGAAAATAACAGAATAGAAGTAGAAGAAGAGAGGGAAGAAGCCAAGGAGGAGTCTGTGGTGGGGTCACAAGAGGATGCTGAGGGCAGACAGTGTGAAACATATGTAGTGTTGTCTTCTCCAGAGACAAAAGATGAACAAGTGGTTAGTATACTTTTCTTGAGTTCACTCTAATCTCTGTCATTAGGTTGGTTGTTAAGATGTAATCAGAATTTCAGCATGTCTGCTTGAATTCATGGCTCCGAGTAGCTTTATCCTCCTGAGACCCAGGAAAAAAGTTTTTTTTATTTATTTATTTATTTTTTGTCATAATGGCTTTACATTGTTGTCATTGCATTGTTCGGAGCAAAAGAAACAAATGGGTTTTTTTTTTTGTTTTGAAAGATATTTTATTTATATTATATGTCCTCTGTACAGAGACACTATAGGCAAAACCAATTTTTATTTATTTATTTATTTATTTATTTTTTTAATTCATCAATCAATTTTTATGTTCAATGCAAAACATTTTGTACAAAGATGATTATCAACTTAAGTTATGAAAGATATTACAGAATTATCTGATATACTATTTGACTTTATTCAAAATGTTTAAACATGGCCACATTAATTATTACTTTTCTATACATTGTATCTGTACATAAAAAAGGGTGTTAATGAGAGTAACAATTTTTATAAGAATCATATTTCATAGGAATATATATGTATGTATATATATATATATATATATATATATA
>NW_015646174.1:205684-211245 GCF_001515625.1 Sinocyclocheilus rhinocerous | reverse complement strand
TGTCAAGTTGGAAGGCAAATCTTCTTCCCATTGACAACTTTCTGGCAGAGTGCAGCAGATTTTCCTCAAGAATTTGACCCCATCCATTTTTCCTTCTATCCTGACAAGTGCTCCAGTCCCTTCTGCAGAGAAACACCCTCATAAGAGGATATCACCACCTCCATGCTTTACTGTAGGAATGCTGTGTTTTGGATGGTGAGCTAAAATTTCCAAAGGGTGCCGCGACTAAAAAAAGGTTGGGAAACACTGGACTAGACCATGCAAGCACATTCACCTTTTTCTCCTTCAACTACTGTGTGCTCAGTTTTGCTGTGTTCTTTAGGTCTTTGTCAAGTTGGAAGGCAAATCTTCTTCCCATTGACAACTTTCTGGCAGAGTGCAGCAGATTTTCCTCAAGAATTTGACCCCATCCATTTTTCCTTCTATCCTGACAAGTGCTCCAGTCCCTTCTGCAGAGAAACACCCTCATAAGAGGATATCACCACCTCCATGCTTTACTGTAGGAATGCTGTGTTTTGGATGGTGAGCTGTATTGGATTTCCGCCAGACATATTGTTTGGTGTTGAGGCCAAATAATTAAATTTTAGTCTCATCTGCCTCAGAATCTTCAAGGTGTGTTTTGGCAAAGCTCAGTCGTGACTGCATGTGGCCTTTCTTGAGGAGTGGCTTTTTTCTTGCAACCCTCCCCTACAAGCCACATTTGTGGAGAATTTGTGATATTGTTGTCACATGCACACAATGACCACTCTTTGTCATAAATTCCTGCAGCTGTTTCAGAGTTGCTGTAGGGCTCTTGGTTGCCTCTCTGACCAGTTTCCTCCGGCTCTTTCATCAGTTTGGAGCGACGTCCTGATCCAGGTAGCGTCTGTGTTGAACCAAATACCTTCCAATTCTTAATAATAGACTTCACTGTGCTTCTAGGCATTGATAAAGCCTTTGGAATTTCTTTGTATCCATCTCCTGACTTGTGCTTGTCCACAGCTTTATCCCGGAGATCTTTTGACAGTGCCTTGCCACCCATAGTTGATTGTTTGCTTCAGTTGCTCTACCAAAGACTGATATGCTCCAGGAAAGCTATTTTCATGCTGAGCTGATCAAAATGATCACAGGTGATCACAGTTGAAATTCAAATGGCTTTGTGTGCCATTGAGAAGGTGGTTAGCCTCATCTGAGTTTACAAGTCATTTTTAGTAGTGGGGTGATCATTTTTCCAACTCAGTGATTCTGGTTGTTTATTTATTTATTTATTTTTATGACATGATGGTGTTGTATCTTTTACTTGGATGTTATAAGTTGCACCGAGTAAATACAGCAAAAAACAAAAACTGTGTCCATCTTCATTTCAGGCTGCAAAAAATCAAAACGTAATTATTTTAAAGGTGGATGATACTTTTCTATACACACTGTACAGTATCTAATAAGTCAAGCGACAACATGGGATTTGTGCCTCTAAGGCTTATAAAAAATGTCATGGGACAGCAAAGCATACCCTATTTGTGGAATGTGCCAGATGCTTGTGCAAATTGATGATTTGTTTTGTGCTAATTGTGTGTATCATGCTTACGAAAATTGTCATGCAATGATTGTACATGTTTTGGAGGTGTTATGTGCTGTAAGCTAGCAAATTATACATTTTGAACACTCATGTATAGTCATGGTCCTGCCTAAAAACAGCATAAACTTTTCAAACTCAATAGGAGCAAATTGGCACAATGAGAAGGCACACACACAAACATTATGTTTCTACATCCACTTGAGAGGATGTTGAGGGCAGTGATTTCTCAAGAAACTGTCAAAACGTATAAACACCATAAGGGTAAAAACACTTTGGCAGTTATAAGGAGGACTTTGTATAATTTAAAATTAATCTCTTTAGAAAATTATCAGCAGAAATACTGGATGGCTAATATTATTAGTGCTAATATTGGCAGTAGTTGAAGAAAAAAGACATTACTTTACTTTGAAAAAACGTGGTCCAAATGAAGAGTTCTGCAGGAAGTTGTTATAACCTTAACCTGTCATACTGAGTTGAAGAGGCAGTTTGAAACCTTTTGTGATAATAGACTTCACTGTGCTTCTAGGCATTGATAAAGCCTTTGAAATTTCTTTGTATCCATCTCCTGACTTGTGCTTGTCCACAGCTTTATCCCGGAGATCTTTTGACAGTGCCTTGCCACCCATAGTTGATTGTTTGCTTCAGTTGCTCTACCAAAGACTGATATGCTCCAGGAAAGCTATTTTCATGCTGAGCTGATCAAAATGATCACAGGTGATCACAGTTGAAATTCAAATGGCTTTGTGTGCCATTGAGAAGGTGGTTAGCTACAACTGATTGAGTTTACAAGTCATTTTTAGGAGGGGGGTGGTTCTTTTTCCAACTCATAACTTTTTTCTGATTTTTTTTTTTCTTTTCTGATATGTTGGTGTTATATCTTTCACTTGGATGTTCTAAGTTGCACTGAGCAAATACAGCTGGATAAAACAAAAACCTTGTCGGTCTTCATTTCAGGCTTCAAAGCAACAAAATGTGATTATTTTAAAGGGGGGTGATTCTTTTCTATACCCACTGTACATGTATATATATATATACACACACATTTATAGAGAGAGAGAGGTATACAATTTATTTCCCTATTCACTTGTTGTGTTTCCCCAAAATGTCTAAAAAAAAACATGCAGTATGTCCTAGTGTCCTCTACAGAGGACATGTATGAAATTGATGTCCTGTTTTGTAGTAGAAAGTCACATTTTGTTTTGAATGCCTAAAGTTTACTGGAGACATTCATTTATGAGTAAAGAGGAAAAAGTCTATGGCTGGGTTTCAGTAGGATAAAGGGTTTTTTGACTTGTGTTTTGGTGTAATACCATCATGAACCACAAGATGACGCTTCATTTATTATATGGAACAAAGACAATGTTGTTAAGAATGTTGCTGCACCTGTTGCTGATATCTTGTTTGCTTTCTCAACAGGAAAAAAACCCTTTCTTCAGCCAGGAGAAGTCTGTAACTGCCACTTTAAATAAACCTTTTAGGTAAAATAGTGTCTCGTTCGCTTAACTCTTAAATGTAGTAACGTAAAAAAAAAAAAAAACACACCGTTGAAAATTGAGTTGCTCTGGTTTTTAGATTTCCATCAAAGTAGCCACTTACGTTACACATTCCATCCTTGGAAAGAATTGGGTGAAGTGCTTACGTCAGAAATACAGTCAGCATCAAATTTAACAAGGCTGCAATCACTTATCTCAGCTCTTTATGGAGGGATTTATATGTATATATATATATATATTAGGGAATAATCTATAAATACCTGATTTTTTCTGAAATATTGTTAATCTTCATCACTCAAAATTTGAAGGAATTTTAGCTGTTGTTGGCATACCACTGTTCCACTAATATGTTTGACAAAATAACCAAGGCATTGCAACAAAAACCTTTATTTTGTGGAAAACACAGTGATCAAAATTAGAGACAAGTAACCACTGTAGTACGAAAGAAGATTACAACTAAAATTTTGGAGAGTTACAGCTGTCAGAAATTAGTAGGAATTGTTAGAGGCCCCTGCTTTGAATGACTTCAGCACATCTGCGGCCACAGGATCTCACTAGTATCACTGCGTTGGTGTGATCTTGGTCCACTGTTCTTCCACTCTCTTCCATAGTTTGGTAACTGTAGTGGGTTTCTTAGCCATAACTTTGTCGCCAAATTTTCAATCGGGTTTAGATCAGGACTCTGGGCCCGCCATTTCATTATTTCAATGTTCTTGGCTTCAAGGAACTGCTTTATCTGTTTTGCAGTGTGATGGGGGTATTGTCTTGCATGAAAATTGCAGGCTGATTGGGAGATGCTTGCAGGGAAGGTACCGCATGTTGCTGAAAGAGGTTCTGATAAACATTTGCATTCACTCTGCCATGTAGCTGTATAAGAGGCACAAAACATCCCCCAAACCATGAGATTTCCTCCTCCACCTTTCACTGACTTCTTTACACACTCGGGCTTCAGTCTTTCCCCAGTTTGATGCCAAACAAAATGCTTCCCATCAGACCCAAATAAATTAAAAACAAAAAATAAAATAAAAAAGCAAAGGTTAGTCTAGCCTTTTGATTCTTTCTGCTGATGAGAGGCTTCGTCACTACAGAGTGAGCTTTCAGTCCGATTTCTCTTAAACGTGCCGAGACCAATCCTTAACCTGGTGAATGCCTGGCAGAATATTTAAGCTTTTGATTTCCATACAGTGAAAATGGACAGGGATTTACTCCATAAAGTGTTTTAAGTGGATGGTGACGAAGCTTTAGAAAGGATGCACAGCACCACAACAGTATAATAAAGCTGTACTAACGCATTTCATTGACAGGAAAAGTGCTCCATGGGATACTTCAGATGAAACTCAAATACAATGTTCAGCTGAGCCGGAGGAAGAAGTGGCTCAGAATCACAAGCATTGTGAAGAGGATGAGATCATTTGTCCAGGTATGTGACCAAAGTTAGTGACTAAAGTGCCCTTCAGTTGATGATGGAACATTTTCCTCTGGTACAAATGTAATTTAGTTAATTGTTCTTAATACAGAGACTCAGATGACTCAAAACAGCACACCAGAACTAATGGTGACCAGTCCTGCTCAGGTACAGTAGCGCCATACAACTCGGCTCCAATCCAGAGGCAGCATCCTACAAGGAACCTCACACAATAGACCATATAGACTGAATTTCAATAAGACCTTATAATTTTAAGTGAGCTTCCATCATTCACAGCCCCAGTCTCGTGCTGACAGTGAGGTGATGGAGGTAGAGGAGGGAGGAGGTGCTCCTGTCGTAGAAGAGGAGATGATGGAGCAAGAGAGTGGTCCAGCAGAGGCAGCTCCTCTTCACATTAAGAGGCTGGAATGCCCCATGTGCTCCCAACTCTTCCCCCTCGGCAGGATCGAGGTGCACGCAGCTTTATGTAATGGCGAAACAGACCAACAGGAAGAGCAATCGCAAGGTTAGCTCTCTAATAGCACTTTTTTAACTTTTCAGTATGCAACTAGATGTAAGAAAGAAGACCAGTCAAATTCAGTATGTAAATATTATGTCGCCAACATGGCTGTTAATCGTCTCTGAGATATTTGTGGAATAGGTCAAGAAATTAGTGAAGTGAAATATTTTGGGTTATTGTAGTTGTTGCCCGAAGGAAAAGGACCAAAAGAAATTTTGATGAAACTCAGCAATCTGGCAAGTAAGTCCCACAAACATTAAAACACTGAAAAATCATTAAACATGTTGGAACAAATTAAAATAGCAGTGTCATAAAAAAAACGTGACATTTTAATTGTATTTTCTTTGCAGGTCAACACAGATGGAGAAGTGTTACATGTGTCAGGGATTTTTTACGCTCCAGGAGTATCCAGAACATGTCAGTTTGTGCATTGGAAAGAAAGACTCCAGAGCTAATCAGGTAACATAATTTTTAAATGTCTAAACTTTCTCTGAGAGGTTTTGTATTGTGTTTGTATCAAGTGTCAACATAACTGCTTTTGCAGAAAAACGGCCTGCTTTCTGCTCTGGACCGGACAGAACGGAGACA
>NW_015646174.1:190513-203764 GCF_001515625.1 Sinocyclocheilus rhinocerous | reverse complement strand
TAGTGGGTTTCTTAGCCATAACTTTGTCGCCAAATTTTCAATCGGGTTTAGATCAGGACTCTGGGCCCGCCATTTCATTATTTCAATGTTCTTGGCTTCAAGGAACTGCTTTATCTGTTTTGCAGTGTGATGGGGGTATTGTCTTGCATGAAAATTGCAGGCTGATTGGGAGATGCTTGCAGGGAAGGTACCGCATGTTGCTGAAAGAGGTTCTGATAAACATTTGCATTCACTCTGCCATGTAGCTGTATAAGAGGCACAAAACATCCCCCAAACCATGAGATTTCCTCCTCCACCTTTCACTGACTTCTTTACACACTCGGGCTTCAGTCTTTCCCCAGTTTGATGCCAAACAAAATGCTTCCCATCAGACCCAAATAAATTAAAAACAAAAAATAAAATAAAAAAGCAAAGGTTAGTCTAGCCTTTTGATTCTTTCTGCTGATGAGAGGCTTCGTCACTACAGAGTGAGCTTTCAGTCCGATTTCTCTTAAACGTGCCGAGACCAATCCTTAACCTGGTGAATGCCTGGCAGAATATTTAAGCTTTTGATTTCCATACAGTGAAAATGGACAGGGATTTACTCCATAAAGTGTTTTAAGTGGATGGTGACGAAGCTTTAGAAAGGATGCACAGCACCACAACAGTATAATAAAGCTGTACTAACGCATTTCATTGACAGGAAAAGTGCTCCATGGGATACTTCAGATGAAACTCAAATACAATGTTCAGCTCAGCAGGAGGAAGAGGAGGCCCAGAATCACCAGCATTGTGAAGAGGATGAGATCATTTGTCCAGGTATGTGACCAAAGTTAGTGACTAAAGTGCCCTTCAGTTGATGATGGAACATTTTCCTCTGGTACAAATGTAATTTAGTTAATTGTTCTTAATACAGAGACTCAGATGACTCAAAACAGCACACCAGAACTAATGGTGACCAGTCCTGCTCAGGTACAGTAGCGCCATACAACTCGGCTCCAATCCAGAGGCAGCATCCTACAAGGAACCTCACACAATAGACCATATAGACTGAATTTCAATAAGACCTTATAATTTTAAGTGAGCTTCCATCATTCACAGCCCCAGTCTCGTGCTGACAGTGAGGTGATGGAGGTAGAGGAGGGAGGAGGTGCTCCTGTCGTAGAAGAGGAGATGATGGAGCAAGAGAGTGGTCCAGCAGAGGCAGCTCCTCTTCACATTAAGAGGCTGGAATGCCCCATGTGCTCCCAACTCTTCCCCCTCGGCAGGATCGAGGTGCACGCAGCTTTATGTAATGGCGAAACAGACCAACAGGAAGAGCAATCGCAAGGTTAGCTCTCTAATAGCACTTTTTTAACTTTTCAGTATGCAACTAGATGTAAGAAAGAAGACCAGTCAAATTCAGTATGTAAATATTATGTCGCCAACATGGCTGTTAATCGTCTCTGAGATATTTGTGGAATAGGTCAAGAAATTAGTGAAGTGAAATATTTTGGGTTATTGTAGTTGTTGCCCGAAGGAAAAGGACCAGAAGAAATTTGACCGAGGAAACTCCGCGATCTGGCAAGTAGGTACAACAAACATTCAAACATTGAAAGATCATTAAACATGTTGAGGATAAATTAAAATAGTGTCATAAAAAACCTGACACATTTTAATAGAATTTTCTTTACAGATCAACACAGATGGAGAAGTGGAGTTTCCAGGAGTATCCAGAACAGGTCACTTTGTGCATTGAAAAGAAAGTCTCAAGAGCTAATCAGGTAACATCATTTTTAAGTGTCAACTTTCTCTGAGAGGGTTTGTGTTGTGTTTGTATCAAGTGTCAACAACATAGTGCTTTTGTAGGAAAACGGCCTGCTTTCTGCTCTGGACCGGACAGAACGGAGACAGTCTGGTGTGTGATCTTTTTCTCATTTCTAGTGTTTATGCCAATAAAGCTTGATAGATGAGGCCTTTTATTACATTCAGTTCTTTTACTCACAGGCACTGATGAACCTGGACCATCTGATGTTTCTACAACAAGCAACTGGTACAATTCCAATATTGCTTGCTAAACATGTTGAATGTGCATATGCCTTTACATTTATCCAAATCGGCATTAATTATTACATGAATGGTTCCCCAGTGGCCCTGCCGATCCTGTGGTGATGGGGACTTCTGAAAGTGTAGACTGCTTAGCGATGACTTCCTGTACCAGTAACGCCTTCACTCCTCAGTCAGAGAACACTGACTGCCTTATTGACTCCTCTAAGAACAGCCAAAGACTCTCAAGAATGAGAAAATTGAAAAGATAGTGTCACTGTCAACGTGCTTTTAGTAACACTTGTGTCTGTGCTTTTCAATGCCTCCCCATTTGTATGACTTTTTATGAAAAGAAAAATGCACAAATGTATCTATTTAAGTCTTTGTTTTCATATAAAAGTATATTAAAAGATACTGCCACCTCATGACGTTTCTGTTAAATGTCTAATATGATATTTCTATGTAGCGATCGTTTGTGGGGGGTTTTCTCCAAGGTGCAGTCACAGTTACCATTGCTTGGTGAATTTCACATTTTGATCAAGAGTTTTACATGAGGTGAGTTTTCCCCACGCAGATGAACTACTGGTTAACTATAAATACTTAAGCCACATGGAATAAAGTAATGCAATATTAATATGCTGATCTGGTTTCTTTTTAGTAGGCAAGTTTCAGGATCAGAGGTTTGGGATCCGCCATGTCAGTTGTATGTAGTAATTTGTGTGGTGATAGCACCACCTTGTGGAAGTTGTGTATTGCAGCTCTTCATTGTAATTTGCCTTAGACGATATTTACTTGGAAGAAGAGAGGCCATCCAGCGGCCAGCTTGATTATTGAATACTCCTTGTTTTTACCTCATTTGGCTCGTAAAGAGTGTTTTTTGAAAAAAAAAAATATATATTCTGCTTGAAATTTTTGTGGAAACTGACAAATTTTTTCATGATTCTTTGATGAATGGGGAATTTCAAAAGAACAGCATTTATTGAAACTATGTTTACATGAAAAATGTGTTTACTGTGACTTTTGATCATTTTATTCCACCAGTGCTGAATAAACTTACCACATTATATATATGAAGAGTTCATTTGCAAAAACCGATAAACGCCACTTTAAAAAAAAAAAAAAGAGCTGATTGCCGTGCATTATTCTCCACATATAGCGCGATATGAACCCTAACATGTTTGGTCAAAAAAGCCGGTTTTGTCCACTTTCAAGGCATCGCGAGTTCACGTTTTACTGCAGAAGCCTACAAGCACCCTTGTTTTTGAACAGAAGCCGATACATTTTAGCGAATCAGCGCGCTGTATTCAGGTCAGGTGACAAAACAATTTTATGTATGTGTTGAGTGGTTTATAAATATATAGTGGCTTTCTGTATGCGTCTGTGTCACGTGACTCCTTAAAACAAATTACAAGAACAAAGATGATGATTGAATTGGTCTGTCTTGCTGCTTTGCCCCTGCACATCCCAAAATAATGGCGGGAAACACGAGGAATGCATGTCACAGTGAGGGGGTGGGGGTGAGGTCTCTTTGCTGGACAGTTCTCATTGAAACTGTGACCCAGTTATGTAGGGATTCATATCACAACAACAACAACAACGTTTGTCAGGCATCTACATTGTCATCTGAGGAGATTACAAAGATTAAACGAGTGTTTTTTTTAAACTCTAAAACATGAAATGTGGAGTTATCTGCTTTTGCCAAAAAACGACTGTTGTAGTTATCTGCTTTTGCTATAAAAACAAACTTAATATGTAAAAAAAAAAAACATACTTTCAATTAACTTTAATTTTGTAAATTACCTGTATTTATTTAAGTTATTATTACTTAACGCAAGAACAAAGATGATGATTGAATTGGTCTGTCTTGCTGCTTTGCCCCTGCACATCCCAAAATAATGGCGGGAAACACGAGGAATGCATGTCACAGTGAGGGGGTGGGGGTGAGGTCTCTTTGCTGGACAGTTCTCATTGAAACTGTGACCCAGTTATGTAGGGATTCATGAGAATGTCCTAAAGTATGGACAAAAAACATTTTGTGGACCCAATATCTGTAAATGACAATAAAAAGTTGGGGCCAAATGTAAAACCATTTAAAAGTTCCAATTTATTTTAAGTTTTTTAATAGTTGATGCATTAGTTCTCACAAACTAACAGAACATTTATATAGCATTTCATCTAAGTCAAGGTAAAATCTAAAAATGTTCATTGTTAATGTTCATTCATAAAACATTACTCTGCACTTTAATCCTAAAACTGGTATAAATATAAAGTAAACAGTTTTTTTGAAATTGTAAAAAATGCAGAAAGTTTTCTGTGAGGGGTAGGGGTGGGTTTAGGTTAAAAAGTGTATAACTATCTGTATATAAAAACAATAGAAGTCTATGTGATGTGCCCATTTAGATAGCTAAGTAAACGTGTGTGTGTGTGTGTGTGTGTGTGTGTGTGTGTGTTAGTTTGTCATCAGGGTAAAGTTGGCGTGATTCACAGCTCTAAGCACAAGCATCATACGTATATTACATCACCTAACATGCTTTGAAAAAACTCAGGTTGGTGAATGTGATATTGTGCATTATTCTGAATAATGCAGAAACAATGGCTTTTGTGTTGTTAAATTTGGAATGGATTTTAGTTTTAGCTTAAAGGATTTAATTTTTAAGCAATAAGACCGATGAACTTTATGGACTCCTGAAGAGAAATTCAAAGTGAAACCGGTCCAGTTTTGTTTCATTGACAAACTAGACTATCAGCCCAGCACACTTCTGCATACTGTTTGGCAGTAACCCAGAATCCCTTTGGCCTGCAGCCTCTAGGGCTTCTTCCTCTAACTTGTGGGAACTGATAAAAATAAGGAAGCGCATGAGTTGTTAATACTGAGCAGTATTTCTTGCAAGATTGCAAACTAAAACACGAAGTGTCATATTTCATTGCCAAGAGAGTGTTGAAAGGAAAACTGATGCAATACATATGTTGATATTTAAGCTATCTGATTTCAGGATGCCACAAACTTCCTGAGAAGCTTGGTTTTCCACCATGCAGGTCAAGGTCAGTTTTAAAAGAAATTAAAGTAGCTTTAACTCGAAAGTACCATCGCTATGTTGTTTTGTTGTTAAATATAGATTAAATGTAATTTGTTGAATGTAAGAGTGCTTTTCTGACCCACTTTTTTATATATAATTCCATTATTACTTCTATTGTCTTTGAAATATGGTTAAAGTGTGCTACCAAATGTACTGACGTTTGTCAATTTTTGACATTTATGAAGAATAATTCAAGAATATACTCGAATGTAATTTCTATTGAAACTTGTGTCATATTTTTTTTTTAATATTTGAAATGACACATTTGTAATGATTAAGTTACAATGTAGTACATTTGAAATATATGTTAACTTTAAATGTAATATTGAATAACACTACAGTTACACATAATATCAAGTACTTTACATGTGCTTTAGTATGTTAGTCGTTAAAGCACCACAAAAGTTTATTTAAACATGATGATTTAAAATGTACTTTTAACTTCTAAAGCTTTTAATTTCACATCATTACAAATTTTAAAAGTTTACGTGATACAAAAAAACAGTCATGAAAGTGTACTCCCTTTAAGTGGCCTTTTATTTCATTAATATTATTTAATCTGCAAGTACAGTGCATTTGAAGTGCATATTCAAAACAATTAAGCATGCTTTTTTCTCAGGGTAGGTATATTTCACTTCTAGAAATTGTTAGTACCAGTTCCAAATCAGCACAATTTTCAAATTGTGCACTTTACAAATACATTTTAGTGCAGTATTTAGAGAATGTTGAATGTCTAAGCGCTTCTCAACTTTATCTCATAGACATTTAGGGATAAAGCGACTGACAAGAATGGGATTCAAATCCACACATGCAGAGTTTAGCACTTACAAAAAAATGAGCAACAGCACCCCTTTGAGGTCTTTTAGACACAGTGTGAGGACGACTTCCACTACTATGGTGCCCATCAACTGATTAGGGATGTAGAATAAGGTCATGTAGAATAAGGCATTAAAGGCAGAGTAAGTGATTTCTGGTAGCCAATGTTTGCGATTCGGCCCGAATCAGTTTTCTAAAGTGTTTTTTAAAAATCACTTACTCTGCCTTTAATATGTGCTTAATTAGTACTAATAAATGGCTAATATTCTAGTAATATGCATGCTAATAAGCAACTAGTTAAGATACCCTAAAATCAAGTGTTACCAATACCTTTAACATAATTAATGGGGAAATTAAGGTTTGCGAATAGAAAAACTATATCCAGTTGCTTCACATGCACCAGACATTCTACAACGACCCGGAAGAATAAAAATGCAAATGCAAGAGACTTTTTGCAACGGTGGTGTGACCTCCTGCTGTCACATATCATCTCAGGACTGATGGGGGACATTTGTTCTGCACATGCCTCCAACTATGGGAAAGAATCAAATTCTCAATAGTATTTGCAATCAATATTGTAAAGCTTGTATTTGTTTGTTGCCCTCCTACCTGGGCTTCCTGCCACTAATGTTATGTTTAATATCAAATTGTTAAATATCTAAATAAATGACTAATATGAGGATATTTTGTCTTACAGCCTTAAGTCACCTTTATTTGTATAGCGCTTTATACTGATTGTGTCAAAGCAGCTTTACAGTGTCAAACAGGAAAATAGTTTGTCAATAATAGAAGACAATAACAAAGAGTCATTTTTCCAGCTAAAGCCAGTTCATTGATGATTCGGTGATGTCATCATCCAGTTCAGCTCTCTTCCAATACATCTTCCATATACAGACAACCACGAGTCAACCATGTTTTCATGCAGTTCAGGTTAATGTCAGCAAGAGCAGGAAAAAATTAATGTCACAGCCATTGTCTCGTGGAAATGGTCACGTGCACACTCCCCCTGCTGGAGAACTAAATACATGAATTCTATATTGTTTATTAAATACATATTTTAATATTTTACATTTAAAAACGGACTCGTCTAATTGTTCCAGGAAACGACTGTGCTGGCCAACAAGACTAGTGTTTACAGTTGGAAAATATATATTTTAGAGGAAATCTCCTGCATATATAGCTGCTATTGTAGCCTACTATTTTAAATAAATAACGCTAAAAAATTATAAATATTTCACGATACACTAGTAATGTAAATCTTTAGGTGTTCACTATTTCATTAAAAATCAACACGCATGCTCTGTGCTGTAGATATAGATTTTGTCTTGAAATGCTGATTTCGGGGCTCCATATTGAAATTGTGTTGTATTTAATGATCGTTGTTAGTCACTGGATTGAATTAAACAGCGAGCATGTTTCCACAAGCAATTTAATGTACAATGCACAACATATATTAAAGTTCTTTTGGCAAATAGAGTTAAGCCACACCTAGATCCTGCCCTATTTTCACAAAAAAGCACTAGCTTTTCTTCAGCTACATTTATGTGTGTGCCGGTGCTGTTAGTACCCGGCTGTGTAACTTGATAGGGGGCATCGAGAGAGTGATCAGGGAATGTTGAGTTGCAATGGAGCAGAGTACGATACAGGTAAACTGAATTACAACTTTAAATTGTTACTTTGCTGCAGCTCGAGGCGGTCGCCGCGCGAGCTTGAAATTTGCTCCTTTGTTTTTGAAAATTAAAATCGTTATTTGTTAATCGAGGCTCCCTCGACACGTCGTAATATTTGAAGTTCGCTAAAATAACGAATTGATTCCTATCCAATCAAGCCAACGAAGACTTGAAAATATTGTCTCGTATTTCGACGAGAAACTTTTATTGGTTTTTAAATGTATTTGAAATTTCCTCGATGCTGTATTGGTTTTATATATAAAAAATGTATTGTTATATCAAGAACGCCTGCTTTTGATATTTCTATTTTTTTCGTTAATGATTAATTTCTTTGTGTATCGTGTAGACTACCTAGATTCTCCCTCTTGCCCCCCCACCCCCACATTTCACATTTGCCAAACAGATTTTGTTTTATTTTCTATTGAAAACGATATGAATCCAGTCCGCGATTTTAAAGGGAAAGCTGTATTGTTTTTATTCACAATATGTCGACACATTTTTCGATAAAATCTCGCGAATATTAAGCATGATTTTAAAATGACGTGGTAATGAAACTTGTAGGAAGAAGTAAACTTGGTGGAGCTGCTGATTTTCTTTGAGACTACGAAGTTTTTTTTCATCATGCTTAAGCTATTTTGTCGTTGTGTGAGCCGTAATATATTTAAAATGTTGTGTTTAGTCAATATAACGTAATATCGTTTAGTTGTTTCGTGGCTTTTAATATTAATATGAGATTTTCGTGTTGGCTAGAAATGCTAGGCTATTGCAGTACATTTTTGAAATGATAGCCTATGAGACTTTTATGTATGTGGCAGTAGGAAGTTGCCTAAAATATGTTATTGCGCGTATTGAATGAATACCAGTATTATTAAGCCTCACAAAGCACCCGGATTGAGGATGTTGTTTATCACTGTTATATAAATTACTGTATATAAAATATAAACATTTTTATCGTCAGTAAGTCTAATATGAGCATATTTTCATTTTGCATACTAATAAATATAAACAATTTTGGGCACAGTAAAAGCTCTAAGGTCATATTTGTTATTATATTTTTGCCTTTCTAAATCTTTCTCAAGCTCTCCGTGTGTTTAGAATTGGGATGATACATTCCTTTTGGTGTTTGTTGGAGTACATAAAGTAAAAAGTTGACAGCCACAGATGTGTATGTGGTTTAACTGTAAGTCTAGTTCTCTTTTTTTACCAGTAGGCGCTCGACGTGTGGACGCCGAATGTTGTGGCTTCTGATTGGTCGGTTTTTCGGTGAATATGCGGGTTACCGGTGGGGGTGGGGTGAGGGGTGAGTGACCCATGACTGTGTATTATTACCTCGTGAACGCGTCCTGTGATTGACATGTTAAGTTAAAGTACTGAGATGAATATGTCAGGCTCAGGCCACTTTTAAGAGGCAGTAGTACACTATTACTATGGAAAACATATGACATACAATGCTGTGCATGTGCAGATCAGGTCCCTTTACAAAATACATATATTACGGATAAATGAAATAATTTACATGTGCATATTGCATTGTTTATAATCTATTTATGACTATTTTAATATATTAAATGTAAACAACATTAACAACAACGAAAATGGAAAGATCTTGTATAGATTTAAGTTCTTTTAGTGCTCTAAGAGCTTATTTCTTAATCATTTGTCATATTACTCTGTTTTTGCAATGGAAGTAGCCTTTGGTGCTGACATAAAAAACAAATAATAATTTATAATTGTATAGTTTATAGTTCAAATATTAATAACAAATTATATGTAATATTATAATCTAATATACACTACCGCTCAAAAGTTTGGGATCAGTAAGACTTGTAATATTTTTTTATGCTTATGCTCATCAAGGCTGCATTTATTTTAACAAAAATACAGAAAAAAACAGTAATCTTGCCACTTTTTATTCATCAAAGAATCCTGAAAAAAGTATCAGTTTCCAAAAAAATATTGTGCAGCACAACTAATAATAAATCAGCTTATTAGAATGATTTCTGAAGGATCATGTGACACTTTAGACTGAAGTAATGCCTGATGGAAATTCAGCTTTGCATTACAGAAATGAATTATATTTTAAAGTATATTAAAATAGAAACCATTATTGTATATTGTAATAACATTTTGCAAGATTACTGTTTTTTTTTTCTGTATTTTTGATCAAATAAATGCAGCCTTGATGAGCATAAGAGACTTCTTTAAAAAACATTACAAGTCTTACTGATCCCAAACTTTTGACCGGTAGTGTATATATTATCCATACATACACTACCCTCATAAAATATATATTTTCCAGTGAATTCATTCAGATGAATGAATTCCCATTAGCCTTTAGTATTATTTATAGCTTTAAGTATTTTATCTGTTTGTTTTATTGTTTATTTTATGAGCTATTTTAGTAGTACAGTAACAATATCTTATTATATATTAATGAGATATTAAAACAACAACAATAATACTAGTATTAAGACATTTTAATGTTATTAAAATAAAGAATATATTCAACCACATACATTCATGCTTTTAACCAAAAATGTTAATTTTTTTGCCTCCGATTTGAGCAAAAACACTGATAAAAGACAGAATATTTTTCCTACCGCTCAGCTGGTTTGAGAAGATTGCAATGCTTACTGCTCAGACAGATAATTTGAATCATGTGAGGGGTGTTTGCATGTGTGTATTTGAGCTTCATAGTTCACATGCATAAGTTTTCTTCTAGAGCTTTGACTATTATTGAATGTTTGTGTAATGACAGCATTTCTATTTGCTTAAAATATCTGCACAGGAGCAAATTCCAAATCAACTATATGAATTGATAAGTTGTTTTTTTTAACCATAGTCTGGTTTTAATGCTTGTGAATTTGTGTAACCTATAATTTTTGTGCTCTGACTCCGTATTCTAAGCAAATGTGTCATTTTCTCACACGGCTGCAAAAAAGCCATATGTGGGTGACTTTATTCTGTTGTTTTCATATGTGCATACAAACATGTTTATTTTCTAACCTATTTGCTCTTGTCTTAAACAGTGGTTAGGTGCACCCAGCTGCCTTCGAGGGTCTTTTGCCTTTTATAAGTCAGTGGGTTGCAAGCAAGCGTCCGGGGGACCAACGCAGGTTTGGAAGCTTGGGGAGTTCTACTTCATGCGCTGTGGCCCCCAGGAGCCGGTGTGTATAGCAGAGGTCACATTGCTGTGGGAAGATCAGACGCAACGCCGCCTGCTGGCCAGTTCTAGACTCTACTTCTTACCTGAGGACACACCGAAGGGCAGAGCAGTAGAGCACGGAGAGGTGAGAGCTGGGAAAAGCAACATAAATAATCTTTGGTTAAAAGGAGTGCATAGATCCATCCATGAGCACCAGAAGATTACTGTATGTTACCATCTTGAATGTAGATATACACACCATTTTATATATATTAATAATAGTTAATATTGTCATGAATATAGCCATTGTTGCTAAAAACAAAATATATATATAAATATATAAAATAAATATATATATTAATAGTTTAACATATTTTGCAGTTGTGTGTTAATAAAAATAAATAATAAAAAACATAAATAGTAACATAAAGCCATAAATAAAGCAAACGGCTTATGGAGATTCAAATAATCTGAAAGAAACTCAATTAATTTGATTAGATATTTTATGAGGGCAGTTTACAGTATGTATGGTCAGTACCACAATATAGTTAAAAGTTTGAAATTAACATTTCTTAATGTTTTTGAAAGAAGTCTCTGATGTTCATAGGGATGTAACGGTATGAAAATTTTATATCATGATTATAGTGATCAAAGTTATCACGATTATCAGTTATCGTGATTTATCGTGAAACCGGTAATCGTTCCATCCCTAGATGTTCATCAAGGCTGCATTTATTTGATGAAAAATACAGTAAAAACTATTATTGTGAAATATTATTAAAAAATGTAAAACTGTTTTCTGTTTTAGTAGAAATATAAATATAATTTATTCCTGTCGTGGCAAAGCTGGAGTTTCAGCAGCCATTACTTCAGTCTTCAGTGTCGCATGATCCTTCAAGAATAATTTCTTATTATTAATGTTAAACGTTTTTTTGCTGCTTAATATTTTTTTTTTGTGAAAACTGTGATATGCGTGCATTACGTTGATCAAAGATTGACGGTGAAGACATCTATAATGTCTCAAAAGATTTGCATTTGAAATACATCCTGCCATTTTAAACTTTTTATTCATAAAAGATAAAAAAAAGTCATGTTCCCACAAAAATATTAAGCAGCAAAAACTGTTTTCAACATTGATATTATTGTTATTGTTATAAGAGTTGATATTATTATAAGAGTTATTACCAAAGGCTATTTTCTTGCCAAGAACAGAGTAGTTTACAGTACAACAAAGCTCTTTAAGAAAAACTTTGGCCTGTAAAAGTTATTTTAGATATGTTAAAATATAAATAGGTAATAATAATAATGTATAAATAATGCAAAATACATACAGAAATTATTTTATTTATCTGTAATATATTTAATTTATGTAATAATGCTTAATTTTGTTAGGGGACACACACATGCACAGTATTGCATTTCTTATGTTTTCCATATTACCTGTGTATTGTCTCTTGAACATGGCCTGAGCATGACACACAAAAGGGATAATGTAAAATCCAATCCCTTTTTCTGTTTTGTGCAAATGGAAAAACTGCTGTTAAATGATTTGACTAGTAATAATAAGAGTTTGTTACTTCAATCATAAATAATGTTACTCTAAATACTTGTAAAATGTTGAAGAGTGCTTGAATTAGTAATGAACATAAACTAGTGCTTTTATAGTTTGCTAGACAGCCATATGCTGGCCAAAAGTATCAAGACTCCCTTCAATTACCATCATTTGAAAATTAAATTCTTTTGCTGTATGAAAGAATTTTAAATAGGGCTGCACGATATATCGAAATATCGCAATATGCATATCGCAACAACGTGCGATTATCTGAATCATTTTAATAATAGGCTACTTAAATCAAAACGTTGCAAAAGGTCAAAGTTTTAGTTCGATGCATATAGCAGAGAATAGCTTGACGTTACAAACAGTCATTAAGTGCAATAAATTGCAGAAAACAACTCTTTGCCATCTCGTCTTGCTGTCTGACTCACACCTGAAGCGCGCGCACAAGGCGCATCTCGCACAGCGTATCTTCAGTTCTGCCGCACACGTGCAAAGCGCGCACACACACACACATACACACACAGAGACGCGTTTCAGACGGTGCGCGAATCATATTGATTCGTCTTTCGCATCTCCTCCTCATGTTTGAACAGACACATACACACAGAATTATGTCAATAGTACCCGTCTCGACGATCATTCTCGTAAACGCAGTCAGTTATGTTTTAAATGAATGTAAACAGCTGAGAAAGAAATTGGATGTGTATCATACTGGATCCGTGCAGTCGGATTTAAAGGAACAGCAGCCTATAAATACGTGCTGCTGAATATGTCACTAATGTTAATCAAACAACAAAACAGCTATAACAAAGATTAATCTAAATTTAATTAATACAGTGAACACAATGCATTGTTATTTTACACTTAATTATTAAATTTTTGTACCTGAATACTACTGTTTATTTTATCTATGCTTGTAAATTGTGTATTTGTTTTTTTTTTTCTTTACTTTGTTTCTTCAGTAGAACACAAACAAAGATT
>NW_015646174.1:183139-183287 GCF_001515625.1 Sinocyclocheilus rhinocerous | reverse complement strand
CAGCTATAACAGCTATAACAAAGATTAATCTAAATTTAATTAATACAGTGAACACAATGCATTGTTATTTTTATTAAATTTATTAAATTTTTGTACCTGAATACTACTGTTTATTTTATCTATGCTTGTAAATTGTGTATTTGTTTTT
>NW_015646174.1:182770-183115 GCF_001515625.1 Sinocyclocheilus rhinocerous | reverse complement strand
ACAGTCTATCAGTCTTATAATGTAAGTGGATGGGAATCACGGCTTTGAGAGTAAAAAAAAAAAAACACTCAAACAAAACCAAATTAAACTCTGGCTCGTGACGATACATTGATGTGTAAAGACACGAAACGATCGGTCTGTGCAAGAAACTGAACAGTATTTATAGCGTTTTTTACCTCTGATTTTTGTCTGAACTCAGCGCATCAGAGCGCGTTCTCGACAGCAGGCGCGTGAGGTGTCTTCTTCTTCTTGCTTTACGGCGGATCGCAGACTTACGGCGGAGTGCATTACCGCCACCTATCTCTCAAGCGGACCATTGACACTCCTAATTGAGATTGTAGATAG
>NW_015646174.1:178054-180830 GCF_001515625.1 Sinocyclocheilus rhinocerous | reverse complement strand
CGGCTGTTGAGAACGCGCTCAGGACAGTTGGACATTGCGGTGAATCAGAGGAAAAAAACGATATAAATACTGTTCAGTTTCTTGTACAGACTGATCGTTTTGTGTCTTTTCACATCAATGTATCGTCACGAACCGCAGAGTTTAATTTGGTTTTGTTTGAGTGTTATGTTCACACTGATGTTAAAATGTCATTTTCTGATTTGTGACATTACTTTTTATGTAATGCTAAAACACTGCTGGTCACTTTCAGAAGTTGTAGTGATTCTTTCTTTTCCAAGAAAGAATGTGAAACAAATTGCTTATATAATTTTCAAACATTTTTAAATATTTTAAAATATAATTTAAATTGATTTTTCACACTTTAAGCAATATCGTATCGCATATCGAATATCGCATTTTTTAACAAGGTATCGCATATCGCTTTTTTTTCCAATATCGCACAGCCCTAATTTTAAACAAAGCTTCAATGTCCCTTGTAATATTTTACTTATTAATAATGTGTTTACAACAAGATCCCTTTTTATAGCAAAATAAATGACTAAAGGGATATCCTAAAGCTTTTCACAGTTTCCATTGTAAACAGTTGAATGTGAGAATGTTGCAATAAGCATCTAAATGTCAACTGGACTTTTACCCCCCTTTTTTTAAAAGCAGTTTGAGTTGGTTGTTTTTGCCTGAGGTGACTAGTGTCCTGTTGTTAACTAGTATAACAGGAAAAAGGGAGAGGCTTCTCTATAGCATTCACTGAAGTTGTTAAAATATTTAAGGCCATTAAGCAAAACCTGGTCCTGCCTGTAAGCTCATATGGATGTATAAGATTTGTAGTTTCGTTTTATAGACATTTGCTTGGTGTTTATATGTGTTTCTGCATGCAGGATGAAGTCCTCGCTGTATCAAAAAAGATTGTGGTCAGAGTGGAGGATCTGGTGAAGTGGACTTGTCAGGAACCGCCACAGTGGAAGCGCAGCAGTCAAAACATTCATGGCTCTCAGAAGTCTGATGGGTCACAAGATGCTAGTTATCCACAGGAAGGAAAAACGAAGAGGGAGGGTGAGAAACTGATGAAAAATCCTGAAATGTGTGTGTGAGTTTAGAATTTTGACTGCACTTTTTGAGAAAAAAAAAAAAAAGTGCATTCATGTTTGATGTAGACCAGTTATACTAGTATTATTTACATACTATTTGTATTATTTACATACTACTATAGTAGGCTACTATAATATTATATAATATAGTATTTCTCTTTAGCTTTATTTATTTACATTTTTAGTACTTCAGCTTAAACTTATGTCAGTTAGTTGCAACATTTCTAGTTTTTTAATTATATTTCAGCTTTATTTCAATTAATGAAAACAATTAATAGTTTTAGTTTTACCTAACCATAACTAACACTAGCCATGTTTACATGGAAATTTTTTGTTTCAATCAGAATGAAATCATTCCGACTGATGAATCCGAACATAGCGTTTACATGAACGCTATATAAAGTGATCGGGTTGATTTATGTCAGAAGCTTCAGATCGAGTTTGATCTTTTGACATGCGCACACTGCAAAAGGAGAAGGGTGGGATAAAAAGGTTTATCCTACCCTTCTCAACCCGATTGAAATTTCAAATGGTTTGGGCATTTTCATTCAGATTGGACTTTTAAACCGATTATAATCAGAATACAGTGCTCCATGTAAACGCACCTACTGATTCAGACAAAGTACATCTTGCCTTATCTAGTACTGATAAGGCAAACTAGTACTGTTTAAGGGCTTTTGTTAAGAAGTGAATAGTGAGAATAAAAATTGCCTATTGTGTCTGTTTTTCATCCTAAACTCAACTAAACACATCACATTGGAGTAAGAAGCATGTAAGAACCAAATGTTTAAATCAGGCATGAAAGCAGCATTAGATCAGTTTCCCGGTCCTGATATTCCCATGCCCCTAGCGGTTCATGATGGAACTGCAGGGGTTTTGGGAGATATCGAGAGAAAAGTTTACCATTTTTAAAATAAAAAAAAAATGGAAAGTATTTTATTGAAAGGTCAGAGCACTACTTGACATTTCAGGTGGTTCAGCTTGCATAAATGTCCTTGTTTATAGTATTTTGCAAATATAACAATCCTGCAGCTGAGCCCGGAGATTGTAGCGGTCATATTTTCATGGTATTTCAATATATAGTTATTATTAATTTAATTTGCATTAGAGCATGACAGCTGATCTGATGGTGATGGTGTTGATCAATTTTTTTTTACAGCAAATAAATTGTTCCTAAATGTATGGACTAGAGCCCGACCGATATATCATTTTGCCGATATTAACGGCCGATATGAGCCTGTCGCCGATATATCGGTATCGGCGAATATGCCGCCGATATCAACATTTTTTTTTACAGAACATATAATGCAGATAAAATGCTTGAAATTAATTACTTACTTAGTTTGTCCAGCAGAGTGTGCTCCATTGTTTGCTACTGGCGATCTGGATGAAACGCTTTGAAGCTTAAGTCTATGGAAAACCACTGAAACTTTGAACGGCCATATCTCCGTAATGGCGCGCGAATCCGCACCAAATTCGGGGGATCTCTTCAGCTCGAGGAACCCTCTCGAACGCGAATCGAGTGTACGTCTCGAGACAGACAGTCAAACAGACAGACAGACAGACAGTCAAACAGACAGACAGAAAGACAGACAGACAAACAGACTGACAGACAGCTGACAGACAGACAGACAGACAGACAGCTGACAGACAGTCAAACAGACAGACAGACAGAAAGACAGATAGACAGA
>NW_015646174.1:177181-177577 GCF_001515625.1 Sinocyclocheilus rhinocerous | reverse complement strand
CGTCGATAGCCCCCGGGGTTCGGGAGTTACGGGTGGTTAAATTCACGGTCCGGCGCCGACCGATCTAGCGATCCCGGGGGGCTACCGACGAGCGGAGGGTGGCGTTCAAGAGGGTTCCTCGAGCTGAAGGGATCCGCCGAATTTGGTGGAGATCCGCAGGTGCGTTCGCGAGATAATGACACCAGTCAACACTTTCCCTTCGGTAAGGAGGTTTCTTGTTCAGGCAGCATTCACGCGTTGTCTTATTCGACAGTAAGTGCCCTGCGAAGTGGACTTCACATGAAATTCCGCCATGATTCCAGTTCCAAGGAACGTACACGTTACATTCAAAGGGCATTAAAGTGCGCGAGACGTGAATTTATATTCTATTTATTTACAGAGGTAGGGGAGAGCGGG
>NW_015646174.1:166023-174482 GCF_001515625.1 Sinocyclocheilus rhinocerous | reverse complement strand
TTGTCTTATTCGACCGTAAGTGCCCTGCGAAGTGGACTTCACATGAAATTCCGCCATGATTCCAGTTCCAAGGGAACGTACACGTTACATTCAAAGGGCATTAAAGTGCGCGAGACGTGAATTTATATTTATTTACAGAGGTATATTGTCACACTTCACACTTCTCTAGTAAGTTTTGTCTGTGTGTGAAGACAGTAGCGCAAATCCGTGAATGAATGTTCCGAAGTGAAATAAACTTCAACGGAATAAAGTTGAATGGAATTGAATTGAATTAAAGTTGAATAAACTTCAACTTTACTGTTCAGTGCACTGATGTCAGACTCATTTTGAATAGTTTGTTAAATTGTTAAATGCCCTGCCTCCATTACATATTTTTGTCACGTCATTATAGTGTTTGTCACAAAAGTGTTTGATCACCACATTTGAGTGATCATTGCAAAAAATGTGTTTATGTATATATATTCTGTTTATGTATATACTGTATTCTATATATAGTACCAGTCAAATGTTTGGACACACGAATGGGAAAGTGTCCAAACTTTTGACTGGTACTGTACTATAATATACACAAAGAATATCGGCCGATATATCGGTATCGACCTTTTTTTTTACTCCCCAAAAAACCCATATCGGTCGGGCTCTAGTATGGACTGACACTTTTGTTTTGTGATTTCTTGCAGATGAGCCTCTAGTATTACAGCAGAAGGTTAAGGTTCTCAGTTACCCCCAGTACTGCCGCTTTCGTTCCCTTCAAAGACGTGTCCCAGATCAGGCTATCTCCCCTAGTCTGCAGGACCCTCACCTGCTGGCTCTAGGGGGGATAAAAGTGGCCCTTCACAACACACGAGTCCTCTACTGCCAGGATACTTTCAACCATCCTACTCTAGACAGCAATGCTAGCATTCTGACACAGCTTGGTGAGTACTACACTCTTGTTGGATTGTGACTATAAACTTTGTTGTGATTTGGCAGGCTAATTCAGTTGTCAAATGTTTATTATTTAAATGAAAGACATTCTAAATGACTAATATATAACTTGGGTGTTACAATACAGTGTACACAGGGTCCAAAATTTAGGCATGTAATGTCACTTCATGTCATCTTAAGTAATGTCACTTAAGTTATGTTGATAGAAGACCTTTAAGTTGTGATAGAAGTTTTCTTTAGTAGACTGTGATTTGTTAAAAATCTGTTGTTTTTATCTGTTCACTAATTGATTTATTTGTTACTTGCTATGCTATTACCTTTAGTTGAATAATTGCATAAAATATTTGAAGGAGTCTTTACTTAATTGAGAAATACTTAAAGGCTGCATTATATATTTTTTTGAATTCATTTATATTAATATTTGACTAAAAATTAGTGCATTCAATAGTGTTTAATACCTTGTTATTGGCATTGAGAAAAGTGTAATTTCACTTGTAGTCGTATTTATTATAAAATTTTGGTATTGTGACAACTCCACTTTGTAGTGTATATTCTTTGATTTTAATTTTAACTCAACTAAATGCTCGAAATGGTTGCTTTCTTGGTTGCATTCTTTGAACTTTAATAATGTCCACACTACTTAGTCAAATGAGACTTTTTGTAAAATGAGATTACAAATGTCATAAGGAAAAAAGTGGAGTACTGTTGCCCTAAGGATGCTATACGTTTCTGTCCCAGGATGCTCCTCTCTCAGTCTGAAGGGGCGACCTCGTAAAAGAAAGGGCAGGGATGGCAAAGGTGCTGATCAGCAAAACCATAACCATTTATCAGAGTCATGGATGGAAAGGATGAAGGTATGCTGTGGAGTTTGCAACACAATTTGATCTACAGGCATCTTTATGGAATACAATTCTGATGGCTAAACAGGATGTTTTAAGATTTTAAACAAATGGTGAAAAGTGTACTGTGACGTCACTGTGTGCTTCCTGTTTTGTTTTACTTTGATGTCTTGACTTCCTTTCACAACATTTGTGTCTTTTTTGTCTCTTTACTGTCATTTTCTTTGGTCATAATCTTGTGCATTTATATTATATTATATTATATTATATTATTAAAGAGACAAGAAAAACAGAAAAGGTACAAGGCTAAGTAGTTCCAGTAAGACAGCTACTTTTATGAAAACAAATTTGTATTTTTGTGTGTGTTTTAAAATATATAAATACAAGCATATACAATTAAAATTAAAATAGCTAACACTGCCAAAACAACCCTGCTTGCTGGGTAGTATCATTTTAAAAGTTAAAATTACAATTGCCTGTGGCCTCTACACAAGTATATACCGTAGCTTAGCAATTTCATGCTTATGGTAAGTCTATATTGAAAAGTTTTTGCATTGTCTATAAAAGTGTTCAATGGGATTGCCGTTGTTCAGCAAATTTTCACAGGTGATATCCACTCATTTCAAAAGAAATCCATTCAGTTTGGAATTTTGCGTCAAAGTAAAAGATTTCCCAACGCAGATTTCGCAACGGCTTCAAGTTGGACACACTGATTCACTGCATTGACCAACAGAAAGCTGCTTGGTTTGAATGGGAGGAATTGTGCTTCATATATCACTACAATACTGACAATAGACAATGGACTTTTTTCTCTAATGTGACCACACCATAATGTTCCTATTTAGCAGTTATTGAAAGAAAGACCTTCTAATGTGTTCTAACTGATTCCTGTAGGAGAATGTGATGGGCAGTGTGGAGATGCATTGGGATGGGAACTGGCTCCCACATCCAGGGGAGCAGCTCTTCCTGGATCAGCTGTATTTCTTTATGGAGCACAGGGGTTCCCCTATAAGCAAAGTTCCCAACCTGGGTTTCAAAAAGAGTATGTATATATGACTGCTTTTACATGTGGAAATTTAGCAGAAACTGAGCACCAGTCACTTACTAGAATCACTTCTATGTAATTTTTTTTCTAACTTAACTAAATAATTAACCAAGCTGTCTTACTATTTGTCCACAGTTGACCTCTTCCTCATGTATTCAGTTGTAAAAAGGCTGGGGGGCTATGAGAGGGTACGTTTATCATGTCGTTTCATTACTTGGCCCTGCTGAGTAAGCTGTAATGCATTATAACAGAATGAAAGTGATAGCGGTGATCTCAGTAGTGTAAGTGGGAGTAATTGTCCTCCCCATCACCTGCAGGTGACATCGCATCGTTTGTGGAAGATCGTGTACAATGAGTTGGGTGGAAGCCCAGGCAGCACCAGCGCTGCCACCTGCACCAGGCGGCATTATGAAAGGTGAGTGTGAGGCTCTGATTACAGCAACATTTTATTCCTGCTGTATTAAAGGGCTTCTTTCAACTGATTTATCATTTTTTCTGTCGATCAATTCTAGGCTGATGCTCCCTTATGAACTGCATGTAAGGGGAGAAAACACAGAACTTGGCAAGCCTAGAGCTACATTTGTCTCACCCACTATCATCAAAAAGACTGTGCAGGGCAGAGGGGTGTCAAACAGCCCAAAAAAGAATGCAGTTACCAACCAGGTAAGGATTTTACTTGTCTGTAGCACAAGAAAAGAGAAATGCTGATCCTTTTGATTCGTTGCATGCAAGTACTGTGAATAAAATAGTTAAAAACGATTAAGCCACACGGGAAGAGCTGCTTGACTAACATGTGATGTGACAAATCACAGTTTGCTTTGTTCATATGTGCCATTTATTTGATATACGTTATGCCACACTGCTGTAGAAAAAAATAATTTAAATATTTGTGCAGCAATCTTAAACAAAACTTTAAGAAAGGTTTGATATCAGGACTGACAAAAATAGCCACACACTCTTACTCTCAGATTGTGTAATCAGTGGCAGCCCGTGCATTTCAAACCTAGGCCTTCACCTGAATTAATCGACCTCTCAATACCATCATTATGACACCACGGCTATAGAAACCATCAATATTATACAGAAATGCAGTATAACATGTCATTGCATCACAGATAGGTATCTCATGTAATGAGAATGAATGCCATTACTAAAGCAAGAAACCCAATTAACACAATTCAACAAGTCTCCTTTCACTGCAGCCACAGCTACACCACATACATCATCTCTAAGCTGAAGCATCAACATTAACCTAATAAAATGACAAAAAATATAGTCCACCCTGATGTTCTTACAGACATTTATTAACTCAAACGTATTTATACCTTGCAAATAACATTAGTATAAAACAAATAGGGCGACAACATGTGTTTTAAAGTTGATCTAACAATTTAACATACTCGTACGGCTTTTCGTCTTCACGAGTCTCCCCGCAAGTCTGCCAGCGCTCTGCGGGAGGAAAATACTAGTTAGCACAGCTAACTAGCTGGTTGTTTTTCATGGTCATTTAGTACTACTGTATTTAGATTTACAGTAGGCTAATATGTTCCCAGAATGCATTGAAAATCTACAATAACATAAGGGCCTTTCGCACCGCGGGAACCTTTTCATAGTACCATTAAAATGCTGTGTAAACATACTGTAAACATTGTGTCAACTTATTTCGCAAGTATGGAGATCAGCGATAGATGGACGGACGCTGAAGTGCAGGCACTTGTAGCAAATGTAGCACTGCCAGTTGTCGTTGGAGAATCTTAGTCCACCTTTCCGTTCTTTCAATCACTTTACGTATACGTCGACTTTCCATGTCCATTATTGTGAAACCCGCGAGACACAACAAAAACACAGCTCCGATCACAGCGTCCTCCATCCTCCTGTTAATGTTGTTCTTCTTTGTTTTTGTTGTTGAACGCCGCGCACAAATGACAACACTGTCGACCGGCTTACGTCACTTCTTAGTACACACTCTCGGTGCGAATGCAACCCTTTAAATAGTACTGGGAAATAGTTCGCGCAAAATCGTCCCAGTACTTTAGTACTGTACATTTAGTTCTGGAACTAAAGCAGTGCGAAAGGCCCTATTCTGTACACAACGCATAAAGAAAGAAACCTGAGAATACAGTAATAATACTGTGAAAACAACAAAAATGATTTACAGTGTGCTGCTTGCTAGCTCTGACTACTAGTACGCTCTCTGACCATCCAATCAAAGGATGTGAAAATGCAGACGTTACTGGACGCCTGCTAGATGGCCCCGGTGTCGCAAACTCAAAATCTGATTGGTTAAAGCTACGATTTCATTGCCATTTATTTTAAGCAACAGGCGGCCACACTGTTGATTCTGAAGGCCCAAGGCAGATTGCTTTGACCATGGCAACACATGATTGCTGAAATATGATTGGATAAAAGCTGTAATATAAACATACACCACTGGAAGCAGCGCAACCAAGAGAAAAGCTATGAAATTAAGAGAATAGTCTATTGGGAATAATTTAATACACATTCATGGAAAAAATATATTAAAACTAAGTCAGTGATTCTGATAGTGTTTAGGCCAGCAGACAAGGCCTTGCTGGCCCTCAAAGCCCACCACTGCAACCTATCATATTAGATCTTACTAGATCTGGAAAGCATTGCCGATTTTATTGTGTAAAATACATCAGTAGAATGAAAATTAAGTTTCTTTTCTGTGCTACTTTTTCAGGCCTCACCACAAGATGGTGCTGTTGTTGTACGTAAAAGAGGAAGACCACCTGGAAAACGCAATGCCAAGGTTCTGTCCAAAGGCAGAGTTGGAAGACCACCCTTGCACCCCAAACCTCCCTTAGAAAAACCAGCAAGACCCCATCAAGAGATTGTCCAACCATTGACTATTTTTCAAGAACTAAAGCTCACCAACCATCCTCATGGCCAAGGTCTGTCGCTCGTATCCTCTACACCGGTGCCCCACCAACCTGTGTTGGGGCGAGATGTGAAGATGGAGACTGTAGAACCTCAAGCTCCTTCCTTTCTGTCAGTTCCTTGCAAATTGCTGGCAGGTGGTTCCTTGGAAGGATGCAGTCCCACTAAAGGACTGTGTCCTTTGGACCTCTTCCGAGCCCGTCTGGGTCTTAATGGAGCGAGTACTCACAAGGTAACTCCTCAAGATTCTTCCACGCCCCACCAGACAATTATGGGGCATCAGCCCAAAGTCCATACGCCTGAGACTCTTGAGAGTCCCCAGCACCAGTGTTCAGGGTGTAGTTCAGATGCCTCATCCCAGTACGGAAGACTCGCCGTGACTAGAGCTCCCCTGCCCCCTCTTAGGATCCTCCCACTGGACATTGGCTGTAGTCTGCAGCTGCGTCAACTGATGCGCACCCGTCTTGGCTCGGCACACATGAACACCTTCACCAAGCGACTTTCTGAAGTTCTGGCTCAGGATCTCGGCAAGACCTCCCAACCCAATGGCAGTATTCCTCAAGACCAATCCCTCCCACTGAACCTGAGCAAGCGAGCCATTACCAAGGGGTCTGCTGGAGACGTGGAGCTCACAGAACTGCAGAGTCGGGATGACCAGTTAATGACCAAAAGGCCAAAGATGGAAGCTGAGGATCTCGGAGTATCTCTGAAGTGGAATGGCACGTCCCTTCTGGTGCCTTTGAACCAAGATGAGCCAGCTGATCTTAGCTCTCCCAGCAGGGCCAGAGCTTTAGTTCAGGACAGGACCAATGTGGCTTTGACTCTTCCTGAGGCCACTTGTTTCACCTTAGTGCCCAAATTGGATGTCCCCCCTGAAAAGCCCTCCAGTATTGGTGCTTCCCCAGACACTCTACCTTGTATGTATCACCTGAAACGAGGAGAAGAGAAGACCAGCTCAATCGCAGTGACAGAGAGTGCATCTCTGCATCCAGATCTAGAACCTCAACCAAACAGTGACCTCTACTCACAGTGTGTACCTACTGATGACATCAAAGAGTCGGACACAGTTTCCTCTCTCAAAGTACTCTCTAGTTCCCTCCTTTCAAAGCCATCAAGCTGTTAGCATGCAGGCATGAGAGCATTACTAACGCTTGCGTACTTTATCACTCCTGTCTGCTCTGCCTTCCTCATGGACACGTTTGTGTTGTGTATGATCAAAGAGACAGTTCTTCAGATGCATTGCTATCTGCTAAGTACCTGCTTTTAAAACACTACTAAACTTTGAACTGATGCAGGTGGCCATGGTTCTACCAAAGATAAGGTGCCTTGAACTTGATTAGTCTATATTTTAGTACTTTTAAGTTGAAACATATGCTGTAGTTAGTGGATCATCAAATGGCCAGCCAATAAAGGACACATGACTCATAGAGCATTTGATTTCTTTTTTCTTTTTTTTTTTAATACAGGTATTTAAGAATAACAAGGACACAGAATCTGGGTCTGGTTACTCTTGGATCCAGATATCAAAAACATATTGTGACATCATTGCAGAAGATTTGGTCAGCTACTGTATTTTTTCTTAGACATAAATGCTTTGTTAATAAATGGTAATTTGTTTTTATTTTATGATGAAAGCAGTTTCTTTTTGTGGGTGTAGGTCATACTCTTATATTATTTATCTGTTTTATTCCTTTATCTCAGTTCTACTTTACTGTTCTTAGGCAGTGTGATTTTTCTCCTCTTTGTGTGTATTTGTTGAACTTCGCTATTTAAGAAAAAGCCACCATATGACCTCTGTGCTGGATTGTATCATGTTTTCCGTAGCTACTCATTTTAAAACAATGTACTGTATTGTGCAAATAGTATGCATATTTTGGGACCCAATGCAAATTTCCTTTTTTATCATTTTAAAAGTGCATTTTTATGAACATATAGTCATATATTGTAGGTAATTACTATTTGTGACATCATTTATAGACATCATTGATGTGTGTTTACAAAGAGACTGATGTAGAGCCACCGGTTTTGAGAAAATGGATAACTTAAATTGCTTTTCACTCCTTCTTTTAGACTGACCTCTCTTAATGCAATGTATTTCACAGGTTTACAGATGACAAATTATATTTTCATAATGTACACTCAGTTTGCTATAATGAACAGTAATTAATTGCTTATGTAAAACATTTGTGTGATCATTCTTTATTAATCTGTTGGTCGTATTTTTCTTTCATTTAATTTCTGTACTTGAAAGGCAGCCAAACAGAACGCTAATCTCTATTTAATGTTAATGTATAAACTTTTGAAATCCCACCAAGTTACAAAAAATATTTTTTTCCTTATTTTGCATGCTTATGCTAATGGGGCATGGACTCTGTGACAGATCGTCATTTGGAGACATGTTTAAACACTGAATATTTATAATAATAATATATATATATATATATACTTGAATTGTTATATTTTGCTGAAATAAATGCAAAAATGTAAATACCTCAAAGCTTCTTACACTTTAGAGATATCACATTGTTTATGATTTTATAGTGAAACGATGACGTCATCAGCCCACGTCTCGCCCCTAGTCAGACACCGCTACGTCACGTAACAGCAACAAAAACATGAACAAACACCGAACATTTGTCTTTTTATTAACTAATATTAACACAGATTAATACATGTATTGTTCCATGTTCGTTTGTATACCGCACGCAAGGTTTATGAGCATAGTCCAAGTCTTCTCCGTTTTTAGT
>NW_015646174.1:140967-165888 GCF_001515625.1 Sinocyclocheilus rhinocerous | reverse complement strand
TTCTTCTCCGTTTTTAGTGTATCTCTGTGGCAGAATTACAGCGCCACATACTGGTCTGGTATGTATACTACATCGTTTTGTGTCGGTTTTGTGGTTTCGTGTGGACGCAGATATTTCTTGAGACGAGGGGGGAAAAAAGATCGGATAGGGAACGCTCTGGCTTCGTGTGGACGTAGCCTCAGCCACATTGGCTGTTGTTGCAGCAGTCTGTGGCCACCAGGGTGCGATATCATCTTACGTTTACAAGGCCATTCAACAACCTCTTACTAACTTCCAAACAGGCTTCAACATTATCATTTTCTAACCAACATTTACTATAAAGATGTTAATATACATTCCTAGACCAAACAAACAAGTCAAAACTGACCATCAGTGATCTCAGTAGGCTACTTGAACAGGTTAGGTCAGCAGTTTCCAGTAAATGCTTCAGACAAGACAGAACACTGGACAAAGTCTTTCATAAGAGGATTTTTGTTGTACTACAACTGAATAAATCGGACAGTTCCCCTACTTTTTTTTTTTTTGGACCTAACTCACGGGTCTTTCCGCTGGTCAGATTCTTTGTTTTAACTTAAAAGGCTCGCCGTGGGTCTCGCTTTCATATGTCTGGTATGTGGATTGTATTTTCACAGAGCTGCTGTGATTCTTTATATATATATATATATATATATATATATATATATATATATATCAGAACGCTTGATTCAGCATTTATTTGAAATAGAAATGTTTTGTTATATATTATAAATGCCTTTAGTCACTTTGGATCAGCCTGTCCTTGCTGAATAGAAGTATTAATTTATCTTTTAAAAAAAAAACAATGTTACTGACCTTAAACGTTTAATGTATATATAAGAAGAATATATTAATTATTACATTAAGAACACTTGTTTTTATATCCATTAACTTATTTGCTTATTCTGCCAAATCCGACCAAACTGAAGCATTTGAATGCAGTATTAAATGGTATTTTGTATGAAAATGATTGCATTCCATGTCTTGATCTTTGCTTGGCCTCGTGCCAAGGGCATCGCGTTTTTTAAAAATGGCCTTGCTGTTAAACAATTTTGGCTTATGTGTTTTACCCACTTTCGATCAGTTGTAGCTGTTTTGAACCCAAGAACGCGCGGAACGCTGGGGCACTAGGACCGCGCAGCGCAGCAGAGCAGCAGCAGCAGCGTCTCTTTGTTCAGCGTGCAACATCTCTCCTCCTCTTCTCGCGCTCCGCAGTGACTCTCGCGTTCCTCATCATCACTGCTAATTTTTAAAAAATGTGGACATAACTCACGGGTCTTTCCGCTGGTCAGATTCTTTGTTTTAACTTAAAAGGCTCGCCGTGGGTCTCGCTTTCATATGTCTGGTATGTGGATTGTATTTTCACAGAGCTGCTGTGATTCTTTAACCCTTTAGAGCCATCTTTCATCTTACTAACTCTTTTCAAATATCTGAAATCCAAACTTAACAGCGAACATGAAAGTATTGCACAAAGACTTGAGGCTACTACCTACACAAGTGCTCTAATTTTCCTCTTATACACATTTGCATTGCATTGGATGTTTTTATTACTACATTTTATTAAACAATTATTTTGATGTTGGATTTTACAATAATCATAATGATAATTTTCTAGCCATCTGTTTTACCCCTTGTTAGGAGACAGGAGTGTGTGCTTGCTTGTGTGGAGCATGAATAAGTAAAGTGTTGTGTTGGCGACAAGAGACACTGTCAGCAGCACTAATCAGATTTCCTGGAACCATGACTGTTCTCTTAGGGCTACTGTTCATTTGAATGCACTATCACTCATCCTGTGACATCAGACCATGTCAGAATGCACAATGTATTCATAAAAGTGCATGGACTGATTTTTCTTAGTATCTTTTACTGTGGGGTTTTTTTCAGGTAGCAGTTTAACATTGTAGAAATTCCCTTTTTACACTTTTATTATTTGTATTATTTAACTGCATGATATAATTCACGATTGTAACATTAAAATTCAGAATATATTTAACAGAACAATACATTTTACTGTAAAACATTTTTACCGTTTTTAAATTTTAAAGGTGTTGTAAGCCATTTTAAGGAATGGTGTGTAGAAAATAAAAGACATCTCTGAAGTAAATATGAAGTGGCCAGAGACAGATTTTTTGTTTAGCCAGTCAGAAGGCTTTTGTGGTGCTTTCCGTGGACAGTTCACATATTAGCAAAACATCACTATGAATCATTGTGTGTGTTTTTTTTTTTTAATCAGTTGAGTGGATGATTTATGCATATAATGACTCACTCATAAAGACAGTCACTTACTGTCTCATCAGTGTAACTTGCAGAAATGGTTGATGATAAAATATCAACCTTTAACATAGTTTTTACAGTACAAACTTTTTAATAATACAAATTGGATGGCATATCAGCTCTCTATTGCCACTGCTGCACCAATTAAATTAGAAATTGTCATTCATAAACGATTTGTATATTGTATCTGTCATTTCACAAATAAAAAACGTGGGAGCTAATCATTTGTGTTTCTAATAATTTGACGTTATAATGATTTTCTAATTTGGAAATATGATCAAAGTGTGTATGTGAATGTGTCAGGCGAAGTTGGCTATTGAAAACATAATGTTTTAACATTTTAACATTCAAATGACTGGATAAAATGATTGAATAAGAGAGGCAGTACAAATGATGCAAACATTAATCAAATTAAATTAAATTAAAGGGATAGTTCATTCAAAAATGACTCACCGTCAGGCCATCCAAAATGTAGGTGACTTTTTTCTTCAGCAGTAAAAAAAAATGTTTAGTTGAAACCAGAATCCTTAGTTATTCATAAAATGAAAGTCGTCCATTACTTTGAGAGTCAAAAAAAAAAGAAATACCCGTGGCTCCTGATGATATATTGAGGTCTTATAAAGCGTTGCATTGAGGTCTTGTTTTGTGTTGCCTGATTTTAGTAGTACGTTTTTAAATTTACAACATATTTTACAGTGCATTTTTTTTACTGTAAAGGCTTATTTATAGTGGGGTTTTTTTTATTAATTGTTTTCTTTTGGAGCAAAATAGTTTAAAAAGTCACAGCACAGGGCACCTTTAACACCAAATCCAATTTGCAGCATTGCTACTTTGCAGTATATTTGGAAATGATAATTAATAGCACGCTGAAGAGAATGTGTTTGGGTGAAAAATCTGATTTGGTGCTAAAATCACTGGAGTTGTTAAACCCGCTGTAGCGGTTAAATCAGAGTCTTGTTTTGTGTTCACAAAGTTGTACTGCTGAATGGCAAAGCTCTCCTCACATGCCTCCTTTTGGATGCCTGCCGAGGCTCTGCCGGACAGATGTCTTTCCTAAGAACAATCCTCATCACCACTGAATATAATTGCTACCTTTGTAGGCAACTGGAGACGCCAAGGACCAGATGAGTGAGAAGAATTAATTAATGGTAACCCATTTAGTAGGCAGCCAAGCGGAGGGGAAGCTCTGGGGCACACAGAGATCCTGATTGGATGAGACTGCAGAGGAAGGTGAATGTGTGTGCATGTGTTTGTGCAGGGGGGGCATTAATGTGGAGGCTGGGCTGTGAAGAGGGTGAAGGACTAAGCTCTATAGCTTATTTCTCTCTGTCTCTCTCTCTCTCTCTCTCTCTCTCTCTCTGTACATTTTGTGGAACTGAAAATGTATGGTTGTGGCTCGTGGGATTAGATATGCTGCCATTGTTTTCAGCCAGAAATAAAGAACCCTACTGGAAGTATGTTTATCATGGATGAAATCTGTGCTCTAGTTGAATACACACTGACCCATGCTGTTACTGGCAGATCCTGGCCTTGTGCCATGATACAGGATTGGACAGAATCCATGGAGCTCTAGCCTAGGACACTGCTGTTAAGAGGTTGTTAAGTACAGGATACTATAGGATAAGGTGTGCATTTGTTTGCTATTTAAGGGATGGAGATGTTCTCACCACAGGATATCTTTCACGTTTGACTTTGTCCTACAACTTATGTAGATAAAGATTAAATATTTATAATAATTCTGATTTAACTGGATATATATGCATTATATGTACAGTACTGTTTAAATGTTTTGTTGATTTTTTAATGTTTTATTTTTTATGTATAACATTTTAACAGTTTTCTATTTTAATATATTCTAAAATGTCATTTGTCCTGTAATGGCAGAATTTTGCCATTTCTCTGCCATTACTCCAGTCTTCAGTGTTACATGAAATCATTCTAATATGCAGTTTTGGCATATTATTTGTTATTATGCGTTTTTTAAAAATGGCCTTGCTGTTAAACAATTTTGGCTTATGTGTTTTACCCACTTTCGATCAGTTGTAGCTGTTTTGAACCCAAGAACGCGCGGAACGCTGGGGCACTAGGACCGCGCAGCGCAGCAGAGCAGCAGCAGCAGCGTCTCTTTGTTCAGCGTGCAACATCTCTCCTCCTCTTCTCGCGCTCCGCAGTGACTCTCGCGTTCCTCATCATCACTGCTACACTGGTCTGGATGATTGCAGTGGCAGCAACATGGCTGTGAATCTCAGCAAGAACAGACTGGCCCTCTTAACAGCCTACCAGGACGTTATCAACGAGACCTCGGCTACCGACTGGTAAGATAAATAAAACCAGACTTAAACAAACGCCTTTCATTTAGTATGGTGTTACTGTATTGCATAGAAAAGAATTAAACTCGCATTATACCTGTATGCGGATGGGTGCACAGAATGGGATGCATGCGTCTGGGATGAATGCGGAATCTCTTGTTTTACCTATTTTTTTTTTTTCGAAAGATAAATCGATTTTAAACGCCTTAATTAAATATTTGATGGGTTTTGGGTAATGCCATTTTTATAGTGCATACTTTCATACATTTTTTAAACAGTAGGTTGCAGTTCTTGCTTTGACCTCCAGAGAGTTGTGCAAGGGATTCTGAACCTACTATTTGCTCAGTTCAAGGGAGTCTTCACTATAGCACTTGTGATTTGCCAGTTGGAAAGCATGACCAGATTATCCTGTCAAACCCAAATATTTGCACCTTTCCAAATTGAATAACTATTGATTTAAGTATATCAGGGCTCACGGAGCTCCTTTCCATTTGCATGGCAGGACAGTGATGGGCGAGGCAAGAGCTCTCTGTCAATCTGTCAACCTTTAATTATGAACTCCCATAAACTCCCATCTTTTGTACCAGAAAGAAATAGTACCTCTGTTATGATAACTACTGTTTCAAAGTATTTGAGCTCTTTGTACTGCGTATATGCTTTTTGTATGGCCCTCGTGGCTGTGGACCCTCTACAGGACAGTGAGGTGTCTGATCCCTTTGTGTTGAAATGAAAGTATGGATCAGTGGTAATGCGTTGTTGATTCAGCACCCCAGCCTAGATGTTTGGTTTGGATTATTTTCAGAAATTGTTTGCTTTTTTTCGATATATACAGAGCGGGATACTCTGACCCTGAATGTATGATGTGTTATGACTAGTAGTGATAAAGCAATATATTGGTCAAGCCCATTAATTGGCTGATATTTTGACTTTTTGAGATAATCAGCATTGGCCAGTAGAGTCTCTGCTTGCAAGTTAACAATGTCAGTTTCAAAATCTACTCACAGCCTTGCTTAAGAATAATTTGAATTAATAATTGTTTTAATTTTTTGAATGCATCTAAAATAATAACCATTTAATATTTGGTGTATCATAGTATTTTTGTTTCCTCACGGTATTTTTCATTACATCATTATTCCAGGATCTCGTGTGTTCATTCATACCATTTTAAAAAGTTTAATTATTGAAGAAGCAGTTTGTCACAGTTTGAAACACAATCCGATTTTGATATTGTGATGCAGCGTAACGTAGTGAATCATGACGTATGTATTGCATTGTGTATTGTATCAAATGAAATTTGGCAATATTTAACCTATTAAATTGTTTCATGTATAAATATCAATATTATATTGGTCATCTGCCACCCGCCTTTCTAGATATCATTATTGCCATTAACCATTGAATTAAACCCATACTGGTCGACCGCAGATGACAACCAAATGATCCAAACAAATTATTCTCAAATTCTCCTCCCCTTATTTAGCAAAAAGTAATAATACCAGATCTGTTGAATACCAACTATTCAGAATGTCGCTGCTATGTATTGGCACTCTGTCCATTTAAAAAATAGGTACAATTTTGCAGATATTTCAAAGAAAAAAAAACTGGACATAAAATCAATCACTTTTTTTTTTTCAGAAGGATTCAGATTCTTTCATTTTCGCTGAGACGTTTATTTTCTGCATCAACACTGTAATTTGCTTGATTATATGATTATTGCTTTGAATAAACTGATGTCCCAGAGTTGCCCCTTTATGCATGGTTGACGTGAGGGCAATAAAGACAAAAGACTTTCAGCCTCTGTAAACAGCTGCCTTCCTCTATATTCACCCTTAAACTTTGGTCCAAACAATGCTCCTGTTCTACGTGCGTGAAACCACACTACTATACCAGATGCAAACACAGCTCTCTCCTTTTTCCTGTAAGCAAAATTCATAATAGGCTTTATACTCACAAAGTTGACCTTATCATTGAGTGCGGCTGTCGTTGTTTGAGTTAACTCGCATTCCTCTTCCTGGTATTCATCCATGTGGCATTGCAATACAGCCAATACCGCGCTGTTGAGCCTCTCACAAGGCAAACTCTGTGTTTAAAAGATGAGGTCAAGCCCACAGGGTCATCAACTCTTTACTTACCACCATTCAGTGCCAACCGTATCTTGGGGTAGGCTTCAAAGCTGAACAGATAAAGCTAAGGCACATCGGACATGGATATCAAATTGTCATGTAAGGTTGGAGGATGGATTCCAGGATGTGCTTTATAGGCTGAGGGCCGTCATCCGTTTTTAAAAGGTTTTGATGTGTGAACTGGAGAGTCGTAGGGTTTAGAAAAGACAGGATTTTGAAGTTGGGCAAGGAAAGGTGACGTCAAGCCAGTTGGGATAGAGTTGGATATCAGAGTATATATCAAATATCAAGCAAGAATTGTTGCAAAGAATGTTCAGGCTGCTGATCTGAAGAAAGCATATAGATATGTAATCCTCAGACCTGATGATGTCTTCAAGAATTATTATGCAGAATGTACAAGCTAGTGAAGCTAGTGGAGTATCTTCTGGTCACCAGTCACTTTATGTCAGCTCTTTAAAGGTCCCATGACATGCTGCTTTTTGGATGCTTTTATATAGGCCTAAGTGGTCCCTAGTACTGTATCTGAAGTCTCTTTCCCGAAATTCAGCCTTGGTGCAGAATTTCAGCCACTACGAGCCACTGAGCAACTGCCATGCTTCGCTCGTTTGCAAGCCATGATGTCTCTCGAGGAAAAAAAAAATATTGCACTCGCCTGGCACTGTAGTAGCTCATTTTCTCATGGGCGGGCAAAGCAGAGAAAGGGGAGGTAACCTTTCCCCGTATGACGACATAAAGGGAAGATTCCAGATTGGGCCATCTGAGCTTTCATTTTCTCAAAGGCAAAGCAGGATACCCAGGGCTCGGTTTACACCTATCGCCATTTCTAGCCACTGGGGGACCATAGGCAGGCTAGGGGAACTCATATTAATGTTAAAAAACCTCATAAAGTGAAATTTTCATGCCATGGGACCTTTAAGTGCTGCTTAGGATTCTGGAAAAAAACATATCTCTCAGGGTTTGCTTTCACAAGGTTTTCGATTCCCCCCATTCCTTACCTCCTGTTGGGTCTTTGACTTTTTCATATGTCCATGATTCTGTAAAGGATAAAATGTTTGGGCTTGTTGATTTCAGTGGATAGTTATTGTGCAGCATTGCAGCAGTGATGGACCTGTGTACGCTGTTTCCTTTAACTTAAGTGCTATTGGAGATTTGTGGGGACCCAATCGCACCGCGGGGCATCACGGCACAGGATGTCTTGTGTAACACTGCAGTAGCAAAAGGCAGGAAGGACCCAGTTCTATTGAATGCTATTTTTATGCAGGTTACTCAATTTTAAATGTCGCAAAGCTCCATTATAGCTTATATAGCAAATTCCAGTAAGATAACTAGTGCTCTTACATATCAAAGAGAAGATTCCCACCTGAAATTTAATGTGAAACATGGAAGCATATTTCTGTCAGGACCACTATCGTCAAAGATGATTGACAATTAGCATACAGTATGGTTCTGCTCTGGGCAAGAACTCCCTGCGCATCCATGCAGCCTAGCATGGATGAGAGCAGGGAGAGCAGCGGTAACCCCCCAGGGTAAACAGAACAGAACCAACATAAATGTCTTGCAGATATCGTTAATAGTTCAATAATTGTATGTACACATTTTAGAATGAGTCTGATTCAAAGGATAATCAGAAGGCTGAATCCTGACTGACAGAGGAGGAGCTGGGGATGGAGGAGGGTAATTGGCTATTGAGCAATGCGAAAACTGCTGATAATACTGAGGGACCTTATATATGAATGCTTAGATAGGTGTCGTATTCCTATAGGTAGATGGGATCAGCTGAGAGTCAGCTGCCAGAACTAACGCTACGCTTGATTTTATTAAACAGATCTAGACTAATCTTCTTTTTTGTTCCACAGAAAAAAAAGTAAGTTATACAGGTTTGAAATGACATGAGGGCGAATATATGATGACAGAATTAAAATTTTTGGGTGAACTATCCCTTTAACATTTAGGCTACAAGTGTCATCCTAGCTACTCCAGAGCTTGTTATCTTCTCAGAAGAGCAATTTATTGCTTGTTAATTTCTCAGGAAATCTAATGTTGGTCTGTGGGATTCAGTCCTGGAAAAATTTGATGGGACCTGACATCTGACATCTTTTGTTTGCAGACTTCGTTGTCTCAGTAAGCTATAGTTTCTTATGTTGAGATCTCTTCTGAAACTCTGAGGTGACACGTGTGATATTATCATAGTGGTTTTCTTGAGAGAAAAAAGTAGATTTATTTTAGTGAAATTCTCATTGCCTTCTAAATGAGAGATTCAAGAGATCTCATCTTGTAGATTTTCTTTGTTGTGGTTTGATTTTCCAAAAGATGATTCCATAGATATGTTTTATTAAGCAATGTCTCTTGTGTCACACTAGAGCACTGCAGCTTGTATCTCTTTTCCAAATGAAACAGAAAGCAACATTTGCAATCACCAAAATATAACCGCTACCTCTTTAGCTAGAAGAAATCTGCTCTTTCAGCTGAGCTCAAGCCTTTTTGGTTTTTGTTTAGGTCTTCTGAGCACAAAGAAAGCACATGAGAGCCCCGGAGACAACTCTTCTGTTTGCATTCAGCTGCCAAGAAATGTTGGGGAAGCCACAGAGAGGACTGGAAATTCACAGTTCTACCAGACTCTATAAAATGTTATATTTCCCCTAAAAGTGTAGTGTGAAGTCCAGACCTCAACCTCACCTGGAGGGAGTTTATCTCTCTAGAGTCCCACAGTCTGATGCCTGCATTCCTTCTGCATCAGGTCACTATATTAATCATCAAGTCATCTATCTTTCCGAACCAGTGCTGGGGAATCTACATTACAGCTGCAGCTTGCCAAGATACAAGCTCCTCAACATTTTAAGTACCATATTTACCAAAAAATAAGTTGCACACGAATATAAGTTGCACCGCGTCAACATGGCATTGTTAGTAATAGATGTAGTAGAAAGTTAGTAATGCAAAAATATGTTTCATTATATGTTCTGTGTTTGTGCCGTTTTTGTGTGCACTTTAGATGCTTGATGTCATCACAGAACATTTATAAAAAAAAAAAAAACTTCTGGAAAATACGGCAGTGATTCCATAGATATGTTTTATTAAGCAATGTCTCTTGTGTCACACTAGAGCACTGCAGCTTGTATCTCTTTTCCAAATGAAACAGAAAGCAACATTTGCAATCACCAAAATATAACCGCTACCTCTTTAGCTAGAAGAAATCTGCTCTTTCAGCTGAGCTCAAGCCTTTTTGGTTTTTGTTTAGGTCTTCTGAGCACAAAGAAAGCACATGAGAGCCCCGGAGACAACTCTTCTGTTTGCATTCAGCTGCCAAGAAATGTTGGGGAAGCCACAGAGAGGACTGGAAATTCACAGTTCTACCAGACTCTATAAAATGTTATATTTCCCCTAAAAGTGTAGTGTGAAGTCCAGACCTCAACCTCACCTGGAGGGAGTTTATCTCTCTAGAGTCCCACAGTCTGATGCCTGCATTCCTTCTGCATCAGGTCACTATATTAATCATCAAGTCATCTATCTTTCCGAACCAGTGCTGGGGAATCTACATTACAGCTGCAGCTTGCCAAGATACAAGCTCCTCAACATTTTAAGTACCATATTTACCAAAAAATAAGTTGCACACGAATATAAGTTGCACCGCGTCAACATGGCATTGTTAGTAATAGATGTAGTAGAAAGTTAGTAATGCAAAAATATGTTTCATTATATGTTCTGTGTTTGTGCCGTTTTTGTGTGCACTTTAGATGCTTGATGTCATCACAGAACATTTATAAAAAAAAAAAAAAACTTCTGGAAAATACGGCAGTTCAACTACGGTCAAGTTACCCTTTTTAAAAAAATAAGTAGTTAGCTGCAAGCTACTAACCAAAAGTAGATAACTACACTGTAAATGTAGATATAACTGTAGAATTGAAGATGAACATTGAAGATGCTATTATTTACTTTATTTTATATTTAAGTCCATAATCAGAGTATTTATCTCATGTTTTGCATAACAACATGTAAATTAGGCTGACAACAAGAAATGTAGCTTCATTTTACAATAAATATAATCAAACTAGGAATTGCACTAATGTACGGAAATGTGTCAAAAACAGTGACGAACTGCAGCATTTAAGTAAATATTTCCCATAAAAGAAGGCACATAGGTTAAAATGAATCATTTAGAGAATGTGCGAATGAAACAGTTTACTAAAATGAATTGAACTTCTTAATGCTACACATGAGACTTGTGGTCTACCCTGTTGAAAAAACCAGCATATGCTGGTTAGGTATGTTTTGACGCTGGGATGCTGGTTTATGCTGGTCCTTTGCTGGTTTATGCTGGTCCTTTGCTGGTTTAAACTGGTCCTTTGCTGGTTTAAGCTGGTCCTTCGCTGGTTTAAAATCATTCTAATATGCTGATTTATTATTAGAATTATCAACAGTTGTGCAGCCAAATATTTTTAAGTTACGCCTTCTTTCTTTGCGTGAACGTTTGGGCGGCGTTATGCAAATCTTCTCACATCGTGACGTAGACATGTGGGGTGTGTTAGAACGAGCCGTTTTAGGTAGGCGTGGTTGACTCTTAACTTTTATAAAGAATATCTCTTTGGATTTGAGACTTTAGTCTTTGCAACTTTACAGATCTTCTTTATGCACCAAGAGCTTGTAACACTCCAAAGAGAAAGGAAAAATTGAAATCGCATCATATGACCCCTTTAAGGACCCCTGTTTCGCATGTTTTGCAATAATGACTGGCTGACACAATACATTATCACTTGCTTACTGAATGTCTTGAAGGTGTTGATTAGTGTTTGATCTCTACAAAATTACACTCTCTGCTCAAATGATAAAAATACATCTTGTGCGTCACTTTTTCCATAAAAAGAAAAATTAAGTACTAATACTAATAACTGTCGTGCATCAGACAAGTTGTAGTAAATTGTCAAGAAAGCGAGCTACAAAATTGACTCCATAAATGTGCTTGTTGCACCTATAAGTGGACTTCATTGCATTACTGAGATTGGATCTATTTTTAGAGTTGTTCTTCATTCAAGGTCATTTATCTCGCTATAGGCTCTCAATGGGGAGTCGATAACCATCTGCACCAGTTAAAGCTTTATTATTGTCTTTCCTCACTTAAAATGTCAAGTGTCTGTGACATTTCTGGAAATTATCCGATTGATTGAGAACTTTTGTGGTCTATGTAGACTGAATTTGAGATATGAAATGCATGCTGAGTTCTAGTACTTCCATGTAGAGCACCATCATGAATTTCTTCCTCTTTCAGAAATCATACACTCAGTTCTCAGTGAACACTGATGAAGATATGAAAAATGATTTTGAGTGTATATATTTTGTTAGATTTTTTTTCATGGACATTTTCAGTTTTCTGCCCTGAATTCTTATTTTAAGCCGAGAGCCGCAACAGTTGAAATCTGTGCTGAAAAATGTGCTCTAATCCTTTTTGAAAATGTGTTTTTATGTCTCTGACAGGGACCAGGCTCATGTTAGTGGATGAGGCTCAGGGATTTATGGGAAATGATTTGCTTAGCGTGGGTGTCAGTTGAAAGCTCAGAAGTATCTGAGACAGGGGAGGAGAGGTGGGCTTTGAATCCGAATGCCATCGTGAGGAGCCTTTTATCTTGAAGACGTTTCCTATGGCGGAGCTCGTTCATAGATCAAATGAGAGACAAATTTGGTAAAAGCCTTACTCGCCCTGTCATTATAAACATACACTGATATTTTTACGAAATTTTAGTTTTCGCATGTTTAGAGTTTTGAAGATACCTGCCAAACTCTTTAAATAGTAATATTTTAAATACTAATGCAGGTGGCCATTCTATAATGAAATAAAGTTTTGAAATTTCACTGGATTTTTTTCTTAATTGTGTTATGTATTTTGATTTTTAGTTTCAGTTTAGTTGAGGCTGGCGTTGCAGTGAGCTGATATAGGGGGATTTAAGGAAGAGATCACAAACTCCTAAATGTGCTCTGAACAACACAAACTAGCAGTTTTAGCTATTTAAAGTGCCCCTATTATGCCATTTTTAAAGTTCCTAATATTGTTTTGGGAGTCTCCTACAATAGGATGCATGCAAGGTCAAAAAAACGTTTTTGTTTTCTTAAAATATGCATTTAATATATTCATTTAATATATGCATTTAATACCTCATTTTCCAACGATTCTCAAACGATTCATTTGAAGCAGTTCTAAGATTCAGTCTCTATAAACCCCTCCCTTCCGTGAGCCTACTCTGCTCTGATTGGTCAGATGGCCCAGTCTGCTGTGATTGGTCTACCGCATGCAGCGCGTGTTTGAAACGATATACCCATTGCCATAATTCCGTATTTTGAACACTCGATAGAAAATATAAACATCTATTAATTATCATATTTATAGGTTGTGATTCAGTGGAGCCAGCTGGTCCAAATAAACTGGGTATTGAGCCGTCTTTCAAGAGCAAGCGTTTTGTGAATCCCGCATTGAACTCCCCGAGATTAGAGAAGCAGCTGTCAGTAAAATCCAAACAATAAAAAGGATTGGGGTTGTACTGCTGTGGTACAGTGGGAAAAAATGAATTTTAACCACTGATTCTTTGCAGCCTCATCATTCTGAAGTGAAAATAAAATGAATTTACTTTCACAGCGTCTTCTCGCCATGATGTTTACCACACGAACAAGCTACAATGTTTTTAGGGCGCAGTCATGTTGTTCGCAGCCGGCCAATATAGAATATAAGGGGCATTATGGAAATGTGTTACCCTGTGACGTCAACGGAAGTGGGATTTGAATTACTGATGACTCGTTTCGGTTGTTCAGAGTCGATTCTTTCTTTGGGGAGACAATATCTTTATGTATTGTGCACTTTCGGCTTTACAACTTGGCAGATCGTTTACATTCATATACAGCTACATTACACATTGCATGAAAGGCAATATTTGAAATGGCATAATAGGGGCAAGCTCACCACAGAGGCTAGTGCTTTATGGTCTTTTTAGCTTGATAATTTTTTTTTTTCAGTTAGTTATGTGATAGTTGTCGTAGACAAATAGGCATAGCTACAACATCTCAGAAATTTTATAGGATTTCGAAGTGGAGTTCCCTCATTGATAGTTTATTTGTCTGCACACACTAACTGTAAATTTTCATATCAATCATGAAAGTTGTTAAAATGCATAGTGATGTACAAAAAAACCCCTGAAAAACCCAAACTGAAAATAAAGTTTTTGTAATTAAATTTGGATAATTGTATATTCAGGGTGTTGTGTTCACAGGTGACAACCAGTTGTAGTAAAGATTTTCTGCAACAAGCCGTCTTGCTGCTCTAGAATAATTCTTTCAGCTGAAATTGAATTTCTTTCCTTTCTTTTTTTTTTGTTGACAATTTCAGCCAAATATTTTTAGCTGCTGAGCCAGAATTTTGGTGCATCACTAGATATATGCACTGTAGTCTTACAGCCAAAATGGCTTTGTATTTTTTTTTAACAAAGCTAACGTGAACGCAGTTCTATAATAATTGTTTTAATACAGATTTTCTGAGCATGCCCTCATCTTCTGTTGGTTGGATGAATAGTTCCCGTCCCAAACTCAAGCCATTGGTTGAGCCAAAGTTGCTTTATTGGTATTTACATTTTTTGTGCTAATCTGCCAACCAAACCAACACATCAAAATAAGTGTACTGTAAAACGTGACAAAAGATTGTTAAAACAATTTAAAATGTACTTTAAAAGAAAGTTACAAAGTGCACTTTTAAAAGTGTTCTTACACTTTTTTTAAGATCTGAAGTACACTGCAAGTGCATATTCAGTACAGTTATGCACATGTTTTTTTCATAAATATTTCACACAAAAAAAAACATTAACATTATTCAAAGACATATGGCTCCAGTCTCTATCTCTTGATGATTCAACTCATTAAATCAAGGTCTTGGACTCGCTCACCATGTTGAGAGGGCACAATTTGTCTAAAGGGCAGATTTTGGCAGGCAGGCTGTGTATTCAAACAAACAGGCGACCAGACAGGCTCCCAGCCTGGAGGGATAAGATAGCGACCATAACATTGGAACCAGTACATGAGTATATTTAGACCAATGGCAGTCGTTTGGTCGGTTTTGGACACTACCTGTTGGCTCCGATAGGCTCTGTACCTGCCATTGAAAGGAGTCCAAGTCGCTGAGCACTGTAATCTGTATCAGTCTCAGAGAATTAGGGACACAGATTTACACAAGTCCCCACATATGCAGGAATGACACAGTTAAAAAAAAAAAAAAAAAAAACGCAAAATGCATGTGAGTAATTTTCCCATTTAGGTCAGGTTCTTTGGAGCTTCCGGGGGAATTAGCCTAGTCCTTATTAAAACATTTAGGCAGAGATGCTAGTGAGAACCCTTTTTATGTCATCTCATCCAAATTATAATGAAATGGGTTCAGATCAGGCAATGCTTTTTTTTTTTTTTTTAAATTCAGGGATCGTTTAACCACATGGCTGTACCTCAAGTGATTTGTACTACTGGCTTTGGTCTTCTTGATGTTAAATTTAAGAGGAATAGGAGATATTCTGTGACAGGGGATTAGGGAATTGGGGACAGGTTTATTTCCCCACACCCATAGTGCAGCAGGGCAAATGTTGAATCGCATTCAGAAAGCCTCAGCTGAAGCTATCGATCCAGAAAGCTGCAACCTAATTGAGCCGATCAGAATTTAAATATCACAAAAACATGAATATTCATAAATGAGTATTCGAATGCTCAAAGTTCTTTAGGCACTAAAAGTTAAATAAAATGATAAATCAATGCTTCATTTGAATGTGGGATTGTCCTACTTTTATCACTGATGTTCAACCATATATTGTACTCTGTTGTCCAGTGCTTCATAAATAATGTATAAAGAATCAAAATGGGAATGCTAAAAATTTGGATTTTAAGATGTACAATCATTACCAGAGAAGATTTACTGTGTTTTACATTGCTGTGTCTTCAAATGCTTGCTTATTTGTTATTATTCTTTATTTATACCTCCCATGGTTTCCCTCAGTTTTACAAATAGGAATTTTAATTTTAAGTTTATGAATTTTAAGTTTAATGAAAAATAATGTAACTATTTAATACTTTCTGAATTTTTATTTCCTCCAATCAACTAATATTTTTTTTCCATCAAAAATGTATATATTTTTTTATATTCATTCTCAAAATGGCGTAACCTGTTCAATATATGAATATTTATTATAATAAAATATGAATTTCTGTTTAGTGGTGTTTGTTGGCCTTGTATAAAATTGGTTGTACCTATTTAGTCTCATTTTCATTTGTTTTCAGTTACTGATTTTGAGTTTTTATAAATTTTTTTAAATTGGTCTCACACAGACCAATTATAATGTCGTTTAAGATGAGACGGTGTGAGAACTAGCAGTGGGGAAGGAGGATGTATTTGCACATGAATGTATAGATTTGCAAATAAATACTCTAGCCGAAACTCATTGACAGTTGCTCTGACACATCCATAAGTTACCCCATAAGTAATATCCATAAGTTACCCCAGAGTCAAAATCAGAAGTTTATTTGCCTAGTAAGTTTGCAGTTGTGAGGAATTTTTAGATGGTCACAATATAGCACTCAAAATACTTCACAGAATGAACATGTGTAAGTAATGTAAGATTTAGTCAACTGAGGCATGAACAGCATTTATTAAAAAATATATATTTTGTTACATTAGCAAATGCAAAGATATTTATATTGATCAATTTAATGCATCCATGCTGAATTAAAGTATTAATTTCAATAAAAAACTGACCCAAACATTTGAATGATGGTGTAAACCTGTAAAAAGCCCATATGGATGCAAGTTGCTGGATGCTAACAATATTGTTTTAGTGTCATTATCATAGTACTGTAATGAGAGTCCACTGGAGGCGAGCATTGTGAGAACCCAAGTGCAGTTATATTACAACCCAAAAGTGAGCAGATAAACAATAAACACAGACATGGCTTGGCTTGGCTTGACTAGGCAAAACAAGAACATAGACATGGACATAACTCACCAACAGTAGTTACAGGCAACAAAGCTAGACAATGGACAATGATACATGAGGGCTATATATATATATATATATATATATATATATATCAAACAAAGGAACAAACAAAGCTAGACAAGAGACAATGGCAACATGAGGGCTATATATATATATATATATATATATATATATCAAACAAAGGGGTCACATGATACAGTCCAATCAATGAGCAGGAAGCCAGGGCAAAGCTGAAGACCACCAGGGCAGAACGGGCAGAACTGAAGACCACCAGGGCAGAGCAGGCGGGACCGAGGTTCCCACGGTGGAGCAGATGACCACCAGGGTTGAGCCGGTGGAGCAGGCGACCAGAGTGGAGCAGGTGATCAAGGTGAAGTCTGCAGAGCAGAAGACCACCACAGGCCAGGAGGCCATGGCGGAGCAGAGACATGGAGAGACCACCTGGCCATGACAAAACAGGCAGAGTAACCTTGAACGGTCTCAGAGGCAGTAACATGACAGGCAGAGAGTTCATGAATGGCCTCCATGGCCGTGACAGGACAGGTAAGTGGTTCAGGAACAACCTCCTTGGCCGTGGCAGGACAGGCAGAGAGTTCAGGGATGGCCTCTTTGGCCGTGACTGGACAGGCAGAGAGTTCAGGGAAGGCCTCCTTGGCCGTGACCACTGTGGTCCAAACAGGATAGGCAGAAAACTCACAGGTTGATGCCAACACAGGACTGAGCTCTGGGCCTTGAGTGGGCTCTGGAGCGGATTCATGGACTGGAGCAAATTCGTGGACTGGAGCGGACTCATGGACTGGAGAGCAGTGTGCAGCCCATACACACAAGATGGCAACCACCATCATAGGCAGTACAGCTGACGGAGGGAGGACCTCTGGGCTGGACAGCAATGAGGCCACAGGGTTTGAGAGCGTTGAAGCCACTGGGATGCTAGCCGCTCGCACTGACATCATTGGTGGATCCATAACACTGACCATTAGTCTTATCTGTCTTGGCCCAAGCTCTGCATCCGCAGGAGCTTGTGTCCTATAGTTACATTTACATTTATTCATTTAGCAAATGCTTTTATCCAAAGTGTCTTACTTGAGAAATACAATAAGCGATTCATCACAGGAAGTGCTCGTAATACAAAGTTTCAGACATTGTTCAGATTAGTACAAGTACTAGGCGGGGGGATTAAGGAAAGAGAAAGCAAAGTTTTTTTATAGGATGCAGTCAAATATTGACTAAAGAAATGAGTTTTCAGCTGACTCTTGAAAATTGTCAGGGATTCAGCATTGTGGATGGGGGTGGGAAGATCATTCCAACAGCTAGGAACGGTGAATGAAAATGTTCTGGTAAATGGTTTTGTCCCTGTGGTACCAGGGCCGGAGTGGGAGTCATTTTCAGCCCTGGAGTTTCATGCCTTAGAGCGGCCCACTTTAGTTCACGACTGACTATAGCTATTACAATAATGTAATTAAAACTTCAGTATATAAGTCTGCAATAGCGCACTGTTCTCTACAGACTTGTAATTCATTATATTTTTCAATAGCTTTGTTTTTTTTTTTATTATTATTTTACTGGCCTTTTCAGCGCCGCCTTTGCGCTTTCTATTATACATTTTTTTATCTATTTTTTGCTCGCGTATCTCCAACAAAATATTTGTAGGCCTACTGTACCATAATGTCTGCCTGCAGTTAAAAAGTTCTCAGAAATGACCAAATTTTGTTTTCTTAACCTATATTCTAAAAAGAATTTTAATGTCATACAAAAAAAAAAGTCATCGGCCTGAGTAAATTGTACCATTATAAAATCGTGACTGCACAAGTAGTGTAGTAATTTAGGAGGTGAAAATACTGTGAAATTACATACATACAAATGGCAAGAAATTTTAAAGCATAACAACTGAATGTCTATGAAACGTCTATGCACTTACATTTTTTTAACTGAAATGGCCAAAATTTGCCAAAATCAAATTGCGGACGTAAGCGCGAGTCCTGCTCGCTGTGAAACAGGAGCAGCCGGCTTGTTATTCATATGGTCTGGTGGTCATATGGCGTATGCCTGCGAATACGGGACAAACTGTGTTATAACTTTCATACGGGACGCTTCTTTGATGCCTTAAATACGGGCATCCATATTTCAACCCCATAGCAGTGGCATGACAGTACCGGCCCTCGCAGCCAAAAATTATGTGATGTGGGCCCTTTTGGCCTTGTTAAAGATCAGTCGTGCTGGAGTGGTGGCCATGTTGGGTCGAGGTTCTGGTGTGGCAGGCATGACATGACGAGGCTCTGGCATGACTGCCATGATGTGACATGGCTCTGGCGTGGCGGCCTTCTTGGCTGAAGACTGTGGCTTGCTTAGGCATGATGATGTGAGCAGGTTTTGGTTTGGCAGGCATGACGTGAGCAGATTTTGGCTTGGCAGGCATGACGTGAGCAGGTTCTGGCTTGGCAGACATGATGTGAGGAGGCTTTGGTTTGGCAGGCATGACGTGAACAGGCTCTGGTGTGGCGGTCGTGGCATGAATAAATTCTGACATGACGGTCGGGACGTGGAAATGCTCTGGTGTGGTGGGCACTGGAGGATTGCAAGGTTCCTCTTCAGCAATCCCCACAGTAAAAGAATAACCACTTAATTACAAGGCATAGTCAATGTATTTAGCCAAGGGGAAATGGATTTTTCCACCTGGCAATTGAGAATGGATGAGCTCATTCAAACCAAACCGGAAAATGTCTTTAAGTGCCACATTATTAAAATCAACTAGTTCACAAAAATCCTTAACATAGTCCTCAATAGAGCGATGGCCTTGACAAAGGTGCAGGAGACAAACTGCTGGGTTCATGTTTGTAATGGTCTAGCTTTCTGTAACGAGATTCCACTGAAGGCAAGCCTTGTGAGAACCCAAGTGCAGTTTTATTATTTTCCAAAAGTGAGCAGATAAACAATAAACACAGAGATGGCTTGGCTTGACTAGGCAAAACAAGAACATAGACATGGACATAACTCACCAACAGTAGTTACAGGCAACAAAGCTAGACAATGGAACATGAGGGCTCTATATGTCAAGCAAAGGGGTCACATGATACAATCCAACCAATGAGAAAGTGACACATACAACAAAGGAACCAATGAGAACAAGACACATGAACAAAAGGACCACATGGCAGGAACACATGACAGGGACAGGGAAAAACATGACAAGGCAGGAACAAAGACAAGAAAATACAAAATAAAAGACAAGAAAACCTAAACAATAAACAAAACCCAAAAGCCAGCATGACAAGTACAAGGATTCCAAGAGTATTATTCAGTTATTTACTGCAAAAGCAAGACAATACAATAGCAGTTATGGTATATGCTGCGTTAATATACAGTGGGTACGGAAAGTATTCAGACCCCCTTAAATTTGGGGTGCTGTGTGTACATTAATGAGGAAAAAAAATTAACTTAAATGATTTTAGCAAATGGCTGCAATATAACAAAGAGTGGAAAATTTAAGGGGGTCTGAATACTTTCCGTACCCACTGTATGTAGTTTAACTGAAGTCATGTAAACACAATTGATTCTTAGCAGAGGCAATAGCAATAGTGCCTCTGCAGCTGGAGACTGATTGTCTTTGTGTTTCTATTCCGTTGGCTGTTGCCTTTCCAGCTGATTATGGAGACATTTTACATTTGAGAATTTGAGAAAGCAGTGATAACCCAGGCTTGAAAAAAAATGGATGATAGGAAAGTTAAGCTAAGAGATTTGGAAGCTAAGATGGGGATTTAAGAGGGGAAAGTGAGACTGAGAGAGTATGATCTGCAGATATAAGAACGATTGTGGATGTTAGCTCAAGCTGCATTTTGCTGAGGTAAGCACACTGCATAAACAGATGGGGCAGAGGGAGTACGGGTGGATTGATGGGTACAGCAGGGGCGTAGATTACGCGGGGGACGCAGGGGATGTGCCCCCCCCCCCAAATTTTAATATCACGTAAATTCGTCCCCCGCACTTTTTCGGGGCAAGTGTGTTCGCATGAGGTTTTCAAGAGCCGGTGGTGAATAAATATAGATTTAAATTCAAAGAGACAGGATAGTCTGTGCATGATCTGATGTTTTATTCAGACCCAGAATAAGGCAAGATGAACATCAAGGAGCGCTAAACATTCCGTGCAGTGTATGTTTCATTCATACTCGAAGCCGGAGGGCGCTCTCGCGCAGAAAGTCCTATGAGGATATGGACAAAAGCGTCCAGCTAATGGTGTGTATATATATATATATATATATATAACATTTCTGTCCCCCTCACTTCTGAAATGATGGCTACGCCCCTGGGGTACAGGCTTATGCTAGGCCGCAGAATCACTGCTCTGATACATTCTTTCTGGCCGGATATAAAAACAACAACTGCACCCAGAGAGTATATCCAAATTTCCCCTGCCTTATTCATCACTGTTTGTTCTGTCTCTTGTACCGGGTTCAACTTAAAGCCCAGCAGATAACCCACCCAGTGTCCAATCATGAATGGCTGATTCTTTTGCTTTGACATTTGGTGGCAATATTAAAGGCCTTTAGCAGGGAGACAAAACTGCACCAGGCCACGTCATTCCTGGCAAGGGATCTCTTTTCTGCTCTGGTGGGGGCAACCAGATTGCCGCAGTGGAATTTTAATACCCTGCAGGCATCAATCAGTTGGAATGGAGCTTGGTACATTCCACCTGTGTTTGCTGTTTCCTGTCTCCCTTCTTGGTTATGAATTGGTGTTTGGTAAAGAATGCTATTCAAACTTGTGTTAAAAATTACCAAGAACATATCAGATGCTGACCACAGCCATAAATATACACAATGTGGTCTTTTTTTCCAAGGTTGTAGCCAAAGTTAAATTATTCGTGGTTGCATATTTCAGAGTTTCACTTTTGCAAATCCTTGCATTTTTTTTCTGTACGTCCTTGTGACGCACCATCCTCATTAAAATCAAATGGATTTTCAGCATTCTCTAACACAGCATAAGTATAAGGGGTGCTGAGAAATAAGAGTGTCCATGATAAAGAACCTTCATAGAAAACTTTCAATTAAATGACTCCAGAAACAGTTAATGTGGTCTAACCATCAAGTATTTAGATAAAAAAAATAAAAGGCCTTTTTTTTTTTTTTTTTACAAATACCTTGAATTTATAATTCATAAATATTATTCATGTTTGAGAGGAGTCGCACAACATGATATTTTACAACCTAAAATAACATTTCCTTGTCATAAAGCGGTCAAAGATCTTTCGATTTTGGTTGCACCACGTGACATTTTTTACTATATGCCTACATAAATGTAAGAACATGCTTATCTAGAAGAGGTGTATCACTGTATGTGTCAATTCTTCATTTGTATTTGTGAATAAATTAATACCTCTGGACAAAAAATGAACATGATGTAATTTGACAAGCATAAACAAATACCTCAGTGTGGAATATCTGTAAAGATTCTGAATGGAATGTCAACAGCTTTAAAATCTTTCTTCGTGAGAGAGCAATTATTTGATGATGGGCCTTTATATTTATTCCTCTAGCCTGCAGAGCTGTTAACAAGCATGTCAGAAACTGAGCCAGTGTTAGATCTGCACAAAATAGATACTAGGTACTTTTTGTCTGTCTTCAATGGGATAACAGAATGAGACGGGTTTTTCTAAAATAAGAGTGCTAACCTTCCTTTTGTTGACACATTTAGCCGCAGCATGAGGTTATATAAACCAGGACTTCCTTGTTCCTTTTCATAAGGCTCAATAGATACATTACTGGTACTTTTGTTCACATTATACCATCTCCATCAAAGCCAGCAGTGTTTTTAGGAATTGTTTGAACAAGAAAAGGTCTGCCAATGTTGAAGCTTTTCCTTATCCAAGAATAAAAAACGCCACAGTGGATATCTCGCCTTCATTCCGAGAGTTAAGATCGGTGATTGATGTGGCTACAGGAGTCTAGATAACTGTCCTTGCTAAATTTAGCCGTGAAATGACTGGGACAGTAATTGAAAACGGAAGAGGGATGCTGCATTTTTTTTCCCAATCTGGAATCAATCTCTGGTCACATTTCTAAACGTATACCTAATGATAAAAATAACCAATGATTGACCTGGACGTGCACTTGTACTTTAAAACAGTTCTTCTCAACTCGTTTTTTTCCAGGTTTTATATGCCTTTTTGAATTTTACAGTCATATTTAATATAATCTTGGTTGAATTTTTGATGTTGCATGTTTTTGTTCATGGGTTTTTTCCGCTTGAAGTTAAAATCACACAGCAAACCATCAAAGAACCAAAACAAAAATTGCTGTTTGACATACTCTAACCGATGTGTCCATGTGTGGATCCCTTAACAAATCCCTCTTGTGATGAGAAACCTCATAAATAATCCAGTCCTGAACAGGGGTGTGCGATATATATCGTCTGCGATAATATCGTAATTGTTGTTTTAACGATGTGCGATTTGACATTATCGAGTATTTTGCAGAAACCATTCCAAACATCCCTACAGAGCGCACGCATACATTATGTGAAGTCTAGAATAGTGTGTGTGCGCATTTAGTGTGTTTTCTTTCACTGCATGATTCAGTCTATTCAAATGCATTTAGAATGATCACAAATTCAAGACATGATGGCAGAAAATTTATATATTTATACCACTTCATATAGTTATTCAATTTCACACGAAGAGTGCCGTTTTTCTCCAAAAATTACCATGATTACAAATGTGACATTGAATTCAATAAACAATAAGTTAATTAAGAGACTTACGTTTTAGACACCATATTGCTTGTTTTTGCTCTATTTCGCCAACAAAAATCATTCCGAATACAGCCACAGTGCTGTTTTGTGTCTCTGAGCAACATGACGGTGTTTCTTTCTTGATGCACAATAACACACTCAGCAAAATATCGTCTAATTATCGTTATCGATAAAATCCCAGAAAATATCGAGATATAATTTTTTGTCAATATCGCACACCCCTAGTCCTGAAAAGTAAGGATGTTTCATTTAACCCTTTTTTTAAGACCTACAGGGCCTGAGATTTGTAGTCAAGTCCATCCAGATCCATTTTCCCTTAGGAACGATCCGGAAGCTTCTGTGGGTTTTTGCGTGGATAACAGGATTTGCCCCTGATGATGGAGGCAGTTTCCCCCAGAGATTAGCTCCAGCACTGGCCTGTGATCACAACGCAGAGTTGGACAGAATGGAGTGTGAATCTCTCCAGCTCCTACTGACGGCACTGGTGACATATTTCTGAGATTTCAGTGCCCCAGAAACACATGACATGAACATCATAGTAATTCAGCTAGGCTAAAATCAGAATTGAGGTATGTACTCAACAGGGGCTTTTATTGGGATTTTTAATAGCGATGCACCAAAATGCAAATTATTGAGATCAAAAATGAAACGTCTAGACTTAAACCAACTCAAACAGAAAACGCCCTCTTCCCTTCTTTGTAGTAATCACCAGTTCTTCAAATCGTAAAAATTTATAAAAAATAAAAAAAACACTTCCAGATAATATAATATTACCAAAATAAAGGGCTACTTTAGTGTACCTAAAGATGGTACATAACACACTAACTAAAGTTTTACTTTAAACTACATTAAATCATTATGTTTTAGTATTTTTTTTTTGTGTGCTTTGGAGTTCTTTTATTTTGAGGTTGACTAACATACCTTAGCACATGTAAAGTAGTTGTTCATAATTTTAACTGTAGTGTTTTATTGACATTACATTTAAAGTAAATATTAAGTGTACAAATTGCAGCTTCATCATTATGTCATTACAAATGTGTAATTACAAATACATGACATACAAGTGTCAATAGAAACATGGCATTAAAATATATCCTTGCCAACACCAGACACTACTGAATATCTAGTTCAATCATGACAACTCTGAACATTTTAGCATGGTGATGGATATGACCATGTTAATGTATTTGGTCTTGGCGGAACAGATCTGCTACGCTGCTGCTGAATTGCTGCTGCTGTTGGTTATTGCTGTATTTGTAGATTATTGCTGCTGCTGAAAGCAAGTACAGGAACTTTCTACTGCCAGTGCATATGGCGATACGGTGCCATGAATATTTAAGACATACTGCTGCTGCACAAATAGCATATAAAATAACCCCCTAACAAAGCTGGAAGAAGAAAACAAAACAATTAAATATGTATGCTGCTGCTATACAATAATATGCTTAAAAT
>NW_015646174.1:75640-139829 GCF_001515625.1 Sinocyclocheilus rhinocerous | reverse complement strand
GGCGATACGGTGCCGTGAGTATTTAAGACATGCTGCTGCTGCACAAATAGCATATTAAAATAACCCGTAGCTGATCTATACAGGTGGAGCTGGGGAAGGTGGAGGGTTTCAGAGAACTCTGAAAGCGCACTGCAGGAATCGGGAATGCTAGCCAGCCATATAAATGCAAGGCAGTAGGCTCATTGGCTGCATATGCAGCATGAACCAATTAGCTTGTGCCAAGTCGTTTAACTCTCTGAATATCATCAGTTACGTTAACACCCCGTCAGAATACGCCATCTAGAGTTTCATGACTGAACTATATATTGTTACGATAGTTTCCTGAAAACAATTCAAGCCTTTTTGGATAAAATAAGTATCAAGTACAAATCAATGGATCTTCAAAATAAACAAATCACCTTGATCTGAAGCTCTGAGTAATTTTGAAATTAATGTTAGGGCAGCACACGTAAGGAGAGGGTTTTCCAAAAAGCTTGGTTGGCAGACATACAAAGAGTTTTCCCACCTGTTTCTCTCTCTCTCATTCACCATCTCAGCCTGTCTCCCTTTCTGTTTCCATTCACACATATGGCACATTTATTTTCCTTTTCGCTCTCTTTCTGTGCTTTCCCAGGCCCAGCACTTGCTCACAGCTATGCTTTTTTGTTTGAAATATACATTTTCATGTCAGTCCAGACAGGAGTAAAGTCGGGAAAAAATATCTATCCCCAATAAGACTCAGCTCGAAGGCAGTACCATAGCTCATTTGAGTTTCAGTTGTTTGAGGCTGTCTAATATCCTTGCATAATTCTCCCTAACCTCTGTGTATCTCAATGTAATGTTTGTTTTTCTAGTGGTTCATGGTCAGACAGTTTTCCAAGGGTTATGCTAACACATGACACAGCAACGCAACAGACCTTAGTCAGTGTAGACACTATATGCTGCAGTGTAGACACGTCACGTGACTATACATGACGTGAATGAAAATTCGACTGTGAAGGACAAAAGTACAGTTTGACCAAAATGTCATAACGTCTTAAAGGGATAGTTCAACCTAATAAGGAAGTTTTGTCTTCATTTGCTCACCCTCATGTCATCCCCATTTTCTTAATTGTATTGAATATGCATTTGTTGTGTACTTTAAATCTTAAAAGTATATTTTAAAAAAAAATACACGTTTATGTTTCTTAAAACACTTACTGTAAATATTTAAAAAAGTGCACTTTGTAATAGTAAAAGTTTTCCAGTTTGTCAGTTTTATTTTAAAGTACATTTTAAATCATTGTTTTAATAATCGTTTGTCATGCTTTAAAGTACATTATTGATGTGTTGACTAACTAACTAAACCACATCTAAAGTACTTGATTAAAATTTTGTAGAACAACTGACAACTGCTGAATAACTGTAGTGTGTTATTCAATATTGCATTTCAAAGTTAATATAAGTTAAATGTTCTAAATTGCAATCATTACAAATGTGTAATTACAACTATATTTAAATATATGACATACAAGTGTCAATAGAAATGACCATAAAGTATATTTTAGTTTACAATAAATGCTTACATTCAAAGACAATAGAAGTCATTATGAAATATATAAAGATGTAATACTTGGGTCAACACAATTGCTGTAAAGTTCAGCCAATTACATTTATTATAAATGTAAACGATAACTAACTTTATTCTGTGGAACAAAAAAAATGTTTTGCAAAAATGTATGAGTGTTTATGGCTCCATTGACGTTCAAAAACAGTTGAAACATCCTTAAAAATATTTGTTTATGTTCCACAGAATAAAGAAGTTAATACAGGTTTGGAATGATGTAACCGTGAGTAAATGATGGCAAAATTATAATTTTAGTGTGAACTCTGTAAGAACAATTAAACAGCAGTGCAGTGTAACAGAAATAAAGCCCTTACTTGGCAAAAATCTCAGTGGTTTAGCGTTTAGCTTTTCCTTGACTTTATTAGCACACCTGATGCTATATGCAGTTGGCAAAACACTCCTTTAATCTATTTCAAAGCTCACAGAAGCATTGTATGCGTCCAGAATTAGCAAGATGTCCTTGGGAAGCACACAGTGGCAATTTTTGAGGCAAAACTCCCACTGCTAAGCTTATAGTGTGACTGCTGTGCTGTGACCAAGAAGCAAATCTGTGTCAAGCCCTAGTAGAAGCAGTCTGCTGACTCACATATTAGCATCTCCTCCCTGAGGAAGGACCATCCTGGGCTCTTCACTAAACGTGATCCCTTATATATTCAGAGGAAAGACTGTTTTCACAAATGTAATCCATATGCATTGCATCCTGTTTTTCCTAATAGCTGGCTAGTACACATAGACTGCAACCACAAGCCAAGTCATCTGTGGCTTCAACATGTTGTTTTCTCCCTCTGACAGATGGCTAGTCAGTATTCAGTGTGAAATGGTGGTACAAATTGTGTTTGTTTGTCATTTGGGCTATGCAGTTTCAATTGCTGACGCTGGTGAAATACATAGAGGGCCACTAGCACAAGCTCTTGTCAGTGAATAGTACTCAATGCAGTCATTATGGATCTTCCTCCATTTTGAGATTCTGTTTTGATTCTTTTGCTTTCAGACAGTAAATGCTGCCTTAAAGGGGCCATACGGTACACTTTTGTAACTTTTATTTTGGAAAAGATTTCTTGCACCAAAAACAGAATTTGGTTTTAAATGACCATATTCCGTTTTGTGGTGCTGTACCTTTATGACTTCTTAAAGGTAAAGTAGCTCTTTTTTGATCGGTTAAGCACTGAATACTTCACACAGCCATTTTTCAGGACAGACCAGCTTACTGAATAGGCTTTGATATGCATTTAATTGTGAATTTTAGAGTATTCCTATATAGTGTCACTTGTGAAGTACACTTAAGTGATAACTGAATGTAATGTTTTTGGATTTACTTGACTTAATTGCATGTTAAATGTAATGAAAATGTATTCTAGTTTAAATTGATAAATGCTTTAAGAACTTTTGAGTGGTTTTAAGGTATTTATTAAGGTAATTTCTATTGACATGCCATGTATTTAAATATATTTGTAATGATAAAGTTGCAAACTAAAATTGTAGTCAAATATGTGTACTTTACGTGTACTTCTTTAAAAGATGGCAAAAGATTATTAAAACATAATAATTTTAAATATACTAAAAGGTGACAAGTGACATAAATGTGCACTTTTTAAACGTGTACTTAATCAGAATCAGAATCAGAATCCGAATCAGAATGAGCTTTATTGCCAGGTATGTTTACACATACGAGGAATTTGTTTTCGTGACAGAAGCTTCCACAGTGTAACAGAATGACAGTAAGCTCCCCTGACTACAATGTCCAGCAAAACATCAGAATAATCGAAAACCGGTGAAATATCTGGTGGTGTGTACTTCCGAATGTCCAGCAATTCGTGTCTGGTGAAACTGATTGCAGGGATATAGCTAAAGACAGGACAAACTAACAAAAACATAAAAACAACTGCGGAGCACGCCACGGAGGCAGCCATCAGCGTCGGTGCCATCACGTTAAGTGTGTTTAGAAACAGTCATGAAAGTGTACTTAAGTGGCCTTAATGTTATGTATGTATGTATCTTAATGTATTTGCAAGTTTTTTTTTTTTTAAATATACTTTTAAACTTTGAAGTACACTATAATGCACATTCTGTACAATTAAGCACGCGTCTTTTCTGCACAGGAAGTCTAAGACTTATTTCAAAAGCGCAAGAAAAATTTTCCATGATAAAGTTTAAAACTTTAAAACAGTATTGCAAGAAATCGGTTGTGGATGTGACTCAGTACTCTTAAGAGACTCAGGATTTGTCTTGGCTATTTCCTGTCATCTTCCAAGAGAAACACCAAATTTAGTGTTAGAATGATACCTTGTTCTGTCACCCATCTTGTTTGTAGTGATGAATCATGTTATTTTGTGATCCTGTCTGAATTTTGATCATATTATCATGATCACAAAGGGGTAGAGATGATTCAGTCACTAATTGTATGAAATAACAGACCTCCAGCACTCAAAGATGGCCGAAAAGAGCTGGTACTTCTAGTGCTATTTGTGTTTGTACATAAAGTTCTACAATTTGCTCAATCATTCAGTTTGCAGTCTGTTTTTAAGAGGTCTTAAACGTGTGAGCTATAGACCAATTATAGGTTTGTAAACATTCAGGATGCGCGCGCATCATGGTTGCAGAAAACCCGGGAGAGATAGCCTTTACGGCTAGATAATTTCACGGATACGGTACAAAATAGTTAGGTTTAAAAAGATTATAAATTATATTGATTAGATGTCATTTTCAAAATGTTCTCCGCATATTACAAGAGCTTGTCACCCAGCGATAAGCACTGTTATTCAACGAAATTGACGTTAGAGAGTGGGATAGATAGTCTTACAGATCCGAAACAGGGATGATGTTTTTTTGTGGGCGGAGCCTATCTGGAGGCAGAAAATGACGGTTTTCAAGTAGCAGTCTATGGAGCCATGGAATAAAAGAATTTAAAAAAAGGTAACTCACTATTTTTGAGTTAAGTCGAGTTATAAAGTCCGAATTAGGAGATTATAAACTTGCATTTGCAAGAAAAAGTCAGAATTGTGAGATAAAATAAATAAATGTTATGTAAAAATGTTAATACCGTAGTAAGGTTTAAATAATATTTCATGCTGTATAAAAGTAGAGTAATCATTTTCATCCATAGTATGTCTATTTAAACGTCTGCGTTTAGCTTCAAATGGCGTCTTTGACGACAGTATTCTATAAAAATTATTTGCATTCCGATCTTGACATCAAAAGGCACAAAAATATATTTTTCTTTTATTCCATGGATTTTACCCATTTACCTCCACTTGTTCCCAGTGTTTTTCTGCTACCACTATGCGCGCGCAGCTGCAAGTGACATAACTGTGACGTCTACTCTAAATTGGTCTATACAACACCAAAGCAACACGGCTGTAGTAGCCAGCCAATTTAAGAGTTTTATGATGTGTGACTTAATCAAACCTCCTGTGGGTATTGTTCCTTTTTTCACTGAGATGATTGTAAAACGTTAATGTAGTTAGTGGACAGATGTGCTCTGTGCTGGATTTATGTCGTTTCAGTGGAGCTGGCAGAGGGGTGAGTGGGTTGACTAAAGCATCAGGCTATTTCTGATCATCCTTTGTTGTTTCTTTTCTCTTACTCACAGCTGCATCTGCCAGTTCCATCTCGTTGTTTCCCACTGACGTTTCTTTTGTGTGTTTCATTGATGAAGTGGAAATGACCCCTGCTGCTGTGCTATCAGCCCACTCACTAGTGGACATCTGGACAGTCACAGCCACACTGTCCACACAGATGGTCCTTTCAGAGCATCTATTGAAAAGATCGCAGGCCAGCGAACGCAATGACATTTGAGAGGCTGATGAAAGTTCAAATCTTGCCACTCATCTTGTAAATATACTCCAGCAAGGATTGTCAGTACTATATTTTTTCAAAAATATTTTGAATTCAACCTTACTTAAGTTTGTTAGATTTACACTTAAAACATTTTAAATAAATTGTAATGAATTAATTCTTTTTTTTTTTTTTTAAATAAGTCTGTAAAAACAGGCAAATTACATGTACAATGACCTACAACTGAAGTTATTGGGGAACTGCACGAAAATAAATGTCAGTGTACGCACTGTTTGAAAGTAAAGCTAAAAGATTTAATCATCATGCATGTTAAAATGAGACTAGTAGGGCTGGGCATCAGTACAGATTTCCAGATTCAGTTTGTGAATCACAAGCTTTTTCACAATCATCTCTCTCTGTTAAGGATGTGAATTATACAATGCAGTCTTTCAGACTGATTTCAGGGTTGTTTTTGAACAGTTTAAGTACTGGATCATAAAAGTTATTTGTTTCTGGAATCAGGACATAAAGAAAAGGATATAAAATAAAAAGGGAATTACACTGGTAATACATTAATACAACCAAAAATTAATCCAACTTGAAAAGTAGTCCCTCTGCTTTAAGAATGATTTTGATTTTACAGTTTAAAGGGGTCCATTATGCTTTTTCACCTTTTCAACTTTAGTTAGTCTGTAATGTTGCTGTTTGAGCATAAAAAAGATCTGCAAATTTACAAAGTTCAAAGTCCACTTCAAAAGGAGATATTTTATTTAACAGAAATCACTTTTCAAAAACTACAACGAACGACTCGTTTGGAATGGGACGAATGGGACGATTGTTGTAATAATGTAAAATATAAAATAATGTGTTTTTCGAACAACCTAGTATATGAGAGCCTGTTCTAGTACACCCCCAAAACAAAATCAAGACTTTGTAAAAGAGCATAATAGGACCCCTTTAAATAACACAATTTTGTACAGACTAATTAATTGATTAGTGCTGTAACAAAATATGAGCAGCACATCTCTGCTCATATGACTAGTGTAACCTCCAAAATGCCTTGATTTTGGACTAGTATGACTATGAACACAGTTTTATCAAATTCTTTTCAGTGGTAATCGACAGCATTTCCTTCAGGTTTATATTGGAAAGCATTGCACCTCATGATTGCCTCTTTACACCTCATCCAGGTGTCGTTGTATCTTCACCTTTTTTGATGATAACAACATTAGAGTGCTGCCTGGGTTTGTTTTTCAGGATTTCTCTGCTTTGGTTTATCAGGCCTTGAAGCTGCAGATAGGCATGTGTGGACGGCTGGCCGTGGTTAGATTGTGCAGTTATTGTACAGTGCGGTGAAATATTCTTGGTGGTGAAAGGCCCAGTAGGCCTGGTTAGTGCAAAAGGCCCGTAGACTACATGTGACACTGCACGCTTTATGATACTGTAACCTGCCTTGTTTGATTTGTGTTTTGCTGCTAATAACAGAGTTTTCTATGCCATCAGGCTGAATGATTCAGGCATTCTGTCAGCAGTATAAATGAACGCTATTATATGAATAGTAAAGGAAAGCTGCAGACTGCAGCTGACTGATAATGACTTTCGTTTATCATGGAAGCTGTCATAGAACTCGCTGTCACAGAGAGCATTGATCTTTTCCTTTACAAATATGCCTTCGAGCAATGCTATATGAGTGATTCACAAAAATGGACAGTGATGTTGGCTTATGAATGTTTGTGTCCACACAGGTCATTTAATGTACTAGTCATTTTCTGTCAGGACATTATCCATTAATTCTATGGACATTTCTGTTAACTGTAAAACACAACGCAGTGCAAAACATGTGTAAAAAAATCAATACAGACAGAAAATTCCTTCATATTAATATATGCATTTTTTTTTTGCTTTTTTGGACCATGGGTCTTAAAGGGGTCATATGATGCGATTTCAATTTTTCCTTTCTCTTTGGAGTGTTACAAGCTCTTGGTGCATAAAGAAGATCTGTAAAGTTGCAAAGACTAAAGTCTCAAATCCAAAGAGATATTCTTTATAAAAGTTAAGAGTCAACCACGCCTACCTAAAACGGCTCGTTCTAACATGCCCCCACATGTCTACGTCACGATGTGGGAAGATTTGCATAACACCGTCCAAATGTTCACGCAAAGAAAGAAGGCGTAATTTTTATTCTCGCTGTAGTATTGTTGTTGCTGCCGCTGCCATGTCGTGAGGGCGCTGTGTGTTTCGTTGTGAAAGTGAAACTACTTTGTTTGGCCTTCCAAAAGAGGACGATATCTGCTTCGTCATGCCTGGAGCTGATCCGTGCTGGTCGCTGAGGAAATACATCAACTTTGCGCTGTGGATCACCAGATCGGCTTTCACCGTGGACGAAGCGGAGTCCAGCCCGGGGTCGTCACATGTGGTTGCCGCAAGCCTGCCGGACGCTCCTTCGTCTAATCCGGCGTCCACGCCATTCTCAAGCCCCCCGTCGCCGCTCACTCAAGCCGGCCTCTGCTCACTCTAGCTTTTCAGACTGATGAGCTTTGTAAAAATCGACGCGTTTCAGAAAGGCGGGGAATAGAGGAGAAACAATAATGTACAGTATGTGGAAAATGTGTTTTTTGAACCTTAAACCTCATAAACACATTTCATTACACCAAATACACAAAATAATGTTCTTTTTAGCAACATCATATGACCCCTTTAATGAGATGCAAGGGTGTGGATCTCTTTCATGTCGTCTATACACCCATTAAAATGATCAGACCAAACAACTCAAAACAGTGTCCACTTTAGATTAATTAACAGTGACACAATTACTGAAAGAATGGCTGCCCATGTTTATCATCCAGTGAATTGTTTTGGAAAGCAGTTTGCGAATGAGATGACAAATGTCTGTCATGCAGTAGAGTCCTGCAGATGGTGTGGTTTGGAAATTGTTTTTAAGTGGAACTCAAGCAGCTATAAGCAAACACTGTAATTATGTTTGTGTAAGGGGCAGTGCTTCAGTTCGGCCATTCTGATTTAAAAAAAAATGTGCATGCATAGAGATGAAATGATTAGCACCTAGTAGAGGCTGGGGTGGAGGCAATAATCATTTACTTTTCTAAACAATTAAGAGCATGTGCAATACACCTGTGACTTTATTTATTTATTTATTAAAAATCCTGTTTGCAAAGTTTTTTTTCCCTAACCTTTCATGCTTAAATGTCAACCAGCCATTATATAGTCTGGCCACAGGTTCCAGTGGCTCTTTGCACTTGATACATTTCAGTTTTACTCTCTTTGCATCGGCTGAGCGCTGCACAATAAATGGACACATTGGCATTTGGAATCCAGTACAGAAGTTCAGTGGTCATGCTTTCACATGCACTTCTTGGCTAAATGTCACTCTGCAAGAGCTTGTCTTGGAGCTCTCGCTTCCCATATGGAGCCGAGCTTGTTCTGGAGGCTTTCACGCCTTCTTCCTGGAGCTTTTTACAGTCACCTCCAAGAGGAGAAGAACACAATGTTTCTGCGAGCTGCCACCTCCCTCTTGATGCATTAACTGGCCTGCTAAAGACAGCTCCAATTCTTCACAACAGTTTTCTAAAGATATTATAAACCTGTTGCTGTTTTGGTTTTCTTTCTTAAAGGGATTATTCATTCAAAAATGATTATTATGTCATTAATTACTTCATATCTTCATAATGTTCCAAACTTGTTTTGGTACCATATCGCCATACACCAGTGCTGAACACCAGTCTTGGAACTTTTTGAAACCATTGTGAGGGTGTATTTGTATATAGACAGCTGAGGTTTGTCACCTGCATGACAGTTGGTCCTTGGCAACACTTATGCGAACAGGTTCTCTGCCCTCCCACTGAAGGGTTTAATTGCATGTGCATAAGAGCAGGTGGCACAGTTCTACACATCAGTAAGGAAAATATCAGAGTTGCTTGACTTCACCCAGTAAATGACAGCGTGGACGACAACTGAAACCCGTACCATGTGGGTGTAAAGCCTCCTCTGTTCAGGTGCGAAGAATCTGTCATGCATATTATAGTGGCCTCCGTCATCTGCCACCTCCTTCAGGCAGATGTGGAACTATATTTAGCATCCATGCTAGAGTGCTGTTGAATTATGCTGCTTTTTTATGCCATCAGGCTAAGTGGACCCTGCTGAGCATGTTCATGTTATCGACCCAAAATTAACATCAATGTTTAGTTAGTTACTCTTAAAAGGATAATCCACCCAAAAATGAAAATTCTCTCATCATTTACTCACCCGCATGCCATCCCAGATGTATATGACTTGCTTTTCTCTGTGGAACACAAACAGAGATTTTTTAGAAAGCTAATCCATATAAAGCAAGTGGTTAGGTCCCTCAAATCTGATGCTCCAAAAACCGCACAAAACAAACACAACGGTAATCCTTATCACCCACATTGATAAATCAATGCCTTGTGCATTCATTGTAAACTTGTGCGAAAAGTGGCAGTTTTCTCTGCACATTAATTATTGTGTGACTTTTACTATGTGTTTACATCACATTTCACAACTTGCTGAAATTTACAGGTGGCCAGAAGTAAGGTTTTATAGTTTAACAAATTCAAAATATTAATATTTTTCTCACACACACCTATCTTTTTTCTTTAGAAGACATTCATTCATCAACTGGGGTCATATAATTTACTGCTGTATTCATTTTGTGTGGTTTTTGAAGTGTCAACTTTGAAGGACCTTACATTATACACACTCACAGAGTACTCAGAGAAACAGGATTATTTCTCTAAAAATCTCTCTAAATTTCTCATTTTTGGGTGAAGTACCCCTTTAATTGAACATTAAAAGCTGGACCTTTGTGAACTACCCCTTTAAAGTCCCGTTCAGACCGAGACAATAACTACAACAGTAAGTTGTAATAAGCGTTTAATTCTATGAGAATAGGGAAGCCCACATCACAGCTGTAACAATAACGACATAAAGGAACAATCACTTTCAGAATGAATGATAAACATTGACAGGCAATGAGAATCCACTGACTGTAAAGAGCTTGAACATTTAAAGTTGGCAAACGCATAACTAGCATGTGCTTATAATGAACAGAATGCTATGTGCGTTGATGTGGATGCTACCATTATATTTATCTTTATAGTTATCATTCTTGCTGTGAACCAGCCTTAAATCTCTCTTTCAGATATCAATTGTCTATTGATAGCTAGCTGAGAGAAACCGGCTAACTGTTGCCTGAAGGAAAAGCAAATGGTTATAACGTGACTGGCCCAGTTGTTTTCCGCTTCTAGGGTACTGACCTTGCAAGACTGCTCTTGTATTCTTCTGCTTGAGATAAATAATGCTCATATTATTCAGACCAAGCACTTCAGCTCAAGTAGCTAACTGTCTCCCCAAAGACTAGCCGGGCTTTTTAATGAGCTTTTTAGCTGTCTGAAAAGATTTGAGTGTCCTAATCAGAAATAACCATTAGCAAGATTCGTCCTTGTCTCTTGTGACTCAAGTAAAAAAAAATAAAAATACTAATCTGCTGTTAGTATTAGTATCGAAGCACATCATCACCAGGCATAAAATGGGTGACATGGAATGTGACTATGACCTCAGCAACCACAAAACTGAACCGCCTGCTTGTGCAGTGACATCATGACCACATGACACAGACCAGGGCGGCTAAATTGTACCAAATGTGGGATACAGCATGAAATAAGAGAATTTCACTTGGGAATTATTAGAGTTAGCTTTCCAAGGCACATTCCTGCTTATTATGGACAACTAACTGCCCCTTAAATACAGTAATAAATATGTTTTGCATATTGTTTCGCTGTTGGGGATTGGTACAGAAACAGTGTGCAACTTCCCAGCACAGTGCAGTTTCCAATAAATATAGGACTGCATGCTGTTGATTTATAGGAATAATATTTTCAAGAGATAATAAAATTTTTATATAGTGCCCTTGTGATAAAGAAGTGTGCTTGATTGTATTGAATGTGCTCTTGTGGTGTACTCAAATCTTAAAATTATCTTTAAAAATGTTATTGCAAATAATATAATATTAATTAAATAAAAGGCCACTTAAGTGAAAAAGAGTACATTTTCATGACTACATTTCTTAACACAGTTAAGTACAGTTTTAAAAATCATAAATCATAATGTTTTAATAATATTTTTGTGCTTTAAAGAACACTTTGCTGTCTACTACTAAAACACATGTAAGTACATGATTTTAATTTTAACTGTAGTGTTATTTAATATTACATTTAAAAATAAAAATAAATTTTAAATGTGCTAAATTTCAACGTCAGCATTACAAATGTGCAGTTATAAATATATTTAAATACATGACATACAAGTTATAATAGAAATTACATTAAATCTTATAGTTTACCATAAATGCTTGTCCGTACATTCAGCATTACATTTCAGCCATATTTCAAAGACAATATTGCAAAATTTCATCTAAAGATCTACTTAAGCCCTGCTTACTTCAAAAAAGTGCTCTTAAATTCAAGTTATGGCATTTAATATAAAATTAATTCATAGTGCATTTGTATTTAATTGCAAATAACATGCAATTATGTGTCCGAAAACATTACATTACGTTTGCACTTAAGTATATTCCTTTCAAGTATATTATTTCTGTAATAAGTAAACGTTTGCTAAAATGTTCTTCTTTTTCGCAAGTGGTGGCAGAACAGCTATGCCGTTAAGCCTAAAAATACAATTGGGTATGAGCTCTAGATATTAAAACTCGTAAAATAATCAAGCTCTTACATCACTCCGGCAAAGACATAGTGTTACTTCATGTAATGGGATAAAATGGACTACGAGTTCCGGGAAACAGGACATTGCATTTTGGGGCCTTGTGTAAAAGGACATGTTTCATTGTGTTGAAACCTGATTATCCGAAGGGAATTGGGCAATAAATTCATATGAAACCTTGCACAGCCATTGTAAAGTGAAGCTTGCTTTTGCAAAAGTAAATGATGGACCTCAGATTAGTTCAGTGACGGTCTTGGCAACAGCCTGAAGACAAGCCTGTCAGCTTAGTTTTGTTTGCCGATTCTGTCCCCAAACCTTGTTTACAGCTGACCATATGCTATTGGTAATGGAGGGCTATATCCTGCACATTTCAGCAGTCAGTTTTAGTTCTGACACTGAAAAGAAGCAGTCGTGCTGACTCCAGAGCAATGGAAGCCGAGGGAATAAACACCTAGAGGAGCGCAACAGTAAATGCTTAGAGGTGATGAGGTGAAATGGAAATTACTGCCACAATAAACTTAGTATAGCGCTACAAGTGAAATATATAAAAGATACTGAATAAGGGTCTGAAATTGTATTGTGAGACACTATATTGTCCTGTTGTGAAAATTAGGATTGTCATGATATGGAGAAAAAAAGAAATCAGAAAAAGTCTGAGTCAAGACCTGGACCAGAAGAGTTTTTAATTTTAAGACCATATTGTTATGGTCTTGGTCTTGGACTCAGGAGCATGTAGGCACAGTCTTGACTAGGACTCACCCCTTTTCTGTTCTCGGTCTTGACCTGGACTTGAATAAGCTAGTTGAATGAGCTAGCTGGTCTACTCTGTGGCCATCTTGGCAAGATCCCTGTGTGGCTATTTTAATGAATGGTCCATCTTCCTCTCCTTATACTGTCTTTGAATGAAAATTAGTGAGTATGTTTAGTTTGTTCATGGCATTTTTTTTCCAGAAAATACTTGTCCAAACTGATGTCTTTTTTTTTTTTTGGCAGAGGTCGGTTATGAAAATTGTTTAGAAAATCATTAAGGCTTGTCAAATCCGCATTGTAAATACATAAACATTTCTTAGCACAGCAAAAGCAGTAGAAAATCACATTTTTTCTACTTGCTGCTTAAAAATTCTCATAGAAATTGGTACATTTAGCATTTCCAATCCTCACAAAATCTTCCGAACATCCATTTTTGGTAGGCTGATTTATGTAGGTTTAGGTTTATTTAACCCGAGGTGGTGGCACAGAAGGACTGCAGTGGCAATTGTGACCTAGCTCTATGTGATAAAGCGAGCACCACCAGCTCGCTTGGGGACGTAACAAGTGTCCGTAAAAGCCAATCCCTGTTGAGGACGCATCTACTTGCACCAGGAACCTCTGAGAGAAGTCTGGACTCTGCAGGACTGGGCTGGAGCACATCTTTTCCTTCAGGGTATTAAAAGCTGTCTCACAGTCATCAGTCCAGGGAATAGGGTTTGTCACCGTCTTGGACAGCAGGTTGGTCAAAGGAGCCGCGATGGAGGCAAAATTTGGCACAAATCTCCGAGGATGAATGAGGTAAGTAGGCGGGTGTGTATGTGTGTGTGTGTGTGTGCCAGTGCTGCTTCCCCAGCGGTGGCAGCTAATGTGACTTTATCACACTCTATAAGAAATAAGACACCTGAGATGTTAGAGGAAGTTTATGTTTGTGAATTTCATATCCTGTCAATTTTACCACCTTTAATCCCACAGACATTTCACAAGATTAGATTAACCAGACTGACGCTTTTCACACTCTTCAAATTGTCTTCCTTTGTGAAAAAGATGTACACTTAATTGTGTTGAATGAGCACCTGCAGTATACTTCAAATCTTACAAGTATATATATATTTTTTAAAGTTCATGTCTATATTAAACACACTGACTGGCATACACTTTTAAAAAGTGGACTTTGTAATAATGTCAAATACATTTTAAATAGTTTTGTTTCATACATAATGAGACATAACACGTTTTAATAATCTTTTGTCATGCTTTAAAGGAGTACACTTATTTTGATGTGATGACTAACATAGTAAAGCACATGTAAAGTATATGATTATATTTTTTACTGTTATTTGATAAAGTTGATGTTTTAAATGTACTAAACTGCAACTTCATAATTACAAATGTTTAATTACAAATACATTTGAATACATGACATACAAGTTCCAATACATTTACATTTAGTCATTTAGCAGACGCTTTTATCCAAAGCGACTTGCAAATGAGGACAATAGAAGCAATCAAAACCAACAAAAGGGCAATAACATGAAAAGGGCAATAGAAATGACATTAAAGTATGTATTACCATAAATGCTTGTCAGTGCAATTTCACTTGAAAAGACAAGAAGTAATTATGAAATTACATATAAAGATGTACTTTAATTTTACTTAGGTGGATCAAATAGCGCTTTTAATTTCAACTTATCGTATTTAATATAAATTAAATTATAATACATTTTCATTTCATTGTAAATTACATGCAATTAAGTGTCCAAAAAACATTGCCTTCAGTTCACATATAATAAATACTCCTTTTGAAAATCCATTTCTATTTCACAAGGTTTCTGTAACCTCAGAGATGAGATTCTTCTAAAAGAAGAAATCATTTTTTGGGTGGATCTCCTTGGCAATGACATTAACTTCAGCATTATCAATGGTGACTGCGGACAAACAGGCAGCTGTACCCACAAGCATGGAATTAACTTGCACTTTAATCACTTTCTTTGGTGTTTTTTTCTTCCATGTGGCAGTAGCACAACTTGTTTAAATGAATTGTGGTGACACTCTTTTATGCAGATGAACAGCCTCATTTAAATGACAATGTGAGTTTGTCAGCTGTGATTGGTTGTGGCAGAAGTTACGCCTAAATTATCCTGGACTCACAATTAGACTTGGCATTTAGCGACAGACATCTTTCTAAAATCTCTTGATTAGTTTAAATCAGATCAAAGTGCATTTTCTTCTTTAAAGGGGTCGTATGATGCGATTTAAAATTTGTCCTTTCTCTTTGGAGTGTTACAAGCTCTTGGTGCATAAAGATGATCTGTAAAGTTGCAAAGACTAAAGTCTCAAATCCAAAGAGATATTCTTTATAAAAGTTAAGAGTCAACCACACCTACCTAAAACGGCTCGTTCTAACACGCCCCCACATATCTACGTCACTATGTGGGAAGATTTGCATAACGCCGCCCAAATGTTCACGCAAAGAAAGAAGGCGTAACTTTTATTCTCGCTGTAGTATTGTTGCGGCCGCCATGTCGTGAGGGGCGCTGTGTGCTTCGTAGTGAAAGCGAAACTACTTTGTTTGGCCTTCCAAAAGAGGACGATATCTGCTTCGTCATGCCTGGAGCTGATCCGTGCTGGTTGCTGAGGAAATACATCAGCTTTGCGCTGTGGATCGCCAGATCGGCTTTCAACGTGGACTAAGCGGAGTCCAGACCGGGGTCGTCACATGTGGTTGCCGCAAGCCCTCCGGACGCTCCATCGTCGAATCCGCCGGCCGCGCCGTTCTCAAGCCCACCCGTCTCTGCTCACTCTAACCCTCTGGCTGTTCCTCACGCTAGCCCCCGGCCTCTGCTCACTGTAGGCCACCGCCGCTCACTCTAGGCCACCGTGTGTGACGCCGTGTTTCGTTGTGAAAGCGAAACTACTTTGTTTGGCCTTCCAAAAATGGACACGACTAGAAATCAGTGGTTAAGTTGTATTTACAACACTGTTCCAGAACACTTCAACCCAAATATTCAGATGTGTGCAGCACATTTTATGGAGGACTGTTTACTGATCCTGGGAGAGTAACGTTAGACTAAAATGCCAGCAGTTCTGACTCACGTAAGTACGTTTTCTTTTATCATTTGCCACTGATGATTCAAACGCGAGTTTTGGGCAGTGTAGAGTAGCACTTGTTGTTTGTCATTTCTCTGATCACAAATGCAGACAGAGTTTTATGTTTACGCGGCGCAATGCAACGCAACGCGTAAAAAGACAGTATAAGTCATTATAATCAGTAATTATGTCCCCACTGGATGCAACGAATGCCTCGTTTATAATGGGTTTTCATGTTTTTGAATCATCGCTCCGACCTGACAGGGCATCATCACAGTATGGTAAGGGACGTAACATTTCCGTCACACGCTTGAGGTATTCGGCCAATCACAACGCACTGGATAGCTGGCCAATCACAGCACACCTCGCTTTTCAGACCGATGAGCTTTGTAAAAATCGACGCGTTTCAAAAAGGCAGGGCATAGAGGAGAAACAATAATGTACAGTATGTGGAAAATAATGTGTTTTTTAAACCGCATAAACACATTTCATTACACCAAATACACAAAATAATGTTCTTTTTAGCAGCATCATATGACCCCTTTACATATTTTGTGGTTATGGTACATCCTGTTTTTTGTTTTTTTTAATCTTCTTTTATTTTTATTTATTTATTTATTTTTGCTGGACTGATCTACGCTCTTCCAAGAATAGATATTCCTTTTTCTCTTTGAATAACTCCACATAAAGTCCTTGACATGAAAGATTTCAAGCATTTATTTCTTTCTATTTCAAATCAATGCATCTTTCCTGACTGTTCTACATTAATAGGCCCTTTGAAGAGGCGTGGGTTCCCTAATTATGGAATGAATGAAGTTATTTTAGTTATCACTCATCCTGTAGCTGAATGAAACCGATGTAACTGTGTGTGTGTGTGCGGGCATGAAAAAGCTCGGCTGTTAAAAAGACTAATATACACTGTTTGTGTGCACAATGTGTGTAGTATTTCTGAATCTAGAGAGTTTGAGTAAGCAGTAAGTGCTGGTGAGGGTATTTATGGCTGCCAGAGTTTGAGTCAGAGCAGCGTTGATGCTGGATGGGACCTGATCTCCATAAGGACCCTGTGACCGCGTTTCTGCAGTAATGCATCTCTGTATGCTGTTATGTATGTGTGAATGTGTGAGCCAGGGTGGATATGTTTAAGTTGACATTTTTCACATTTTACTTAAGTATTGTGAGGTATTTTAGGATATTCCGTCAGAACAAGTCATTTCAGAAGCAGAATGGTTTTAGTTTTTTTGGAAAAATAAGCACTGATGAATCATGTACTGTACAGTAAGATCAGGAACATGTACTGTACTGTGAGAAAGTAAATAGGCTCAATGTCAACCTATTTGTTAGATGTACACTCACTGTAAGTATCTGTTTCTATGTGTCGGTCTTTAAATGAACATTAGTGATGAGATTACTTCATTCTTAGCATCTTTTTCAATATTTGTCCAAACGTATGTTTTTCCAAAGATTGCCATCCTAACATGTCTTTATAGTCTTGTAATGAGTGGTCACCATTGGGTAATGGGAATTTTATTTTGGCAGAGATATTTATATATATATATTAAAATGTAATTTATTATAGCAAAGCTGAATTTTCATAAATCTAAAATATATATAAATGTTTCTTGAGCACTAAATCAGCATATCACAATGATTTCTGAAGGATCATGTGACACTGAAGACTGGAGTATTGGAGTAAATTACAGTTTGAAATATATTGAAATAGAAAACATTTTTTAACTGTAATCATATTACTGTTTTACTGTATTTTTAATCAAATAAGTGCAGTTTTGGTGAGCATAAGAGACTTCTAAAAAAAAACATTTAAAAAAATCTGAATTTTTCCAAACTTTTGACCTGTAGGGTATTAGGATGTGTGTCTGTGTGCCCTATCATCGGTGTGACAGATGTCGCTCCACCCATTATTGCTTCACAGTCACTGGAGTTTTCTTCATCCATGTTCTGTTGTGGAAAATCCCTGTGTTTCTCTACCTTCTAACCTATCACTCTGAAACTCAAAAATGGAAAACTTTGTGTAATCACTGCAATTACAAATAATTATTCCTCACTGTTGCACTGAAGTGGTAATGAAAACAGATAGCTCTGCAGGTGGCTTGTATTTCCTCTGAGGTGGCCTGATTTATTGACACCAATAGCATTTTCTCTAGCAGCACATGGTCATTTCCTCATGGATTCCAGGGCCTTGCTGTACCCATGACTATATAAGGGTATTTTCCCAGCTTCTCGACCTCCTCCCAATGCTAATTCACCGCTACATACTCACAACACATTCCCAGACTGAAGAAATACTTTCGGGTATTCGCCACTCCTGATCTCTTCTAGTCTTACAGCGTGATGACTAAACAAGCCGAGGGAATGATGTCACCATGTTGTAGCTGCAGGTCAAAGAGCAACATAACTCAGATACCCCCCTCTCCCAGGCCTGGTAGAGCGGTTGATTGGTTTCTGGAATAGTTTGGGAATGTATCATCTAAAGTCGGATAGCTTGAATTCCTTCTTCACCGCACTTTTGAAAAGGCTGCTCCTGATTACAGGCCATAGATTTTCCAGAGATGTGCATATGATTCATATGCCTCATATAGAAAGTCTCTAATGCCTCATCAATTCAAGTTAATTTTTTCGGCATATCCCTGAAACAGGAGCATGACATGAGGTATTTTAATCCAGGAAGAACTCAAGAGTTTCCTCAGTAGATATCTGGATATCCTGAGAAAACTTGTGGTCTTGGCTGACCACAACGTCTATGGAGGTGAAACTTTGACTGAATTTATCTGAGTTGCCATAATCACCTCGTCTTGAGGACACCATATGAATAAGTCTTCATTCATCGTTCTTCCAGGAAACGTCATGCATTTGCAACTTGTTGTTGAGGAGGTTTATTCATACACTGTGGCATTCATACAAACTAATGATGAAGTTTGTATAAATGTTTGTATGAACTAACTTTGAAGAGGTGTTGCTATTGTGCACTGTAGACTCTTTTGCAATTTCATCTTGGTGACATCTTGGTGTTTGTACTAGAATTGATTGTATTCTCCATTAGGAGTCTCTGGAATAAACAAATTACTTGGGAGCCACTGAATCCTAAAAATCAAACAGAGCCCAGGTCCAACCATCTCAGATTGGGACACAGATGACACTAGCCACTGTCACAAATTAGTATGGTATTACTTGTAGGCATGTAACAATGCCCCCTGAGCTGGTAAAAAATCGATACAAATATGTGACTATTTAAGTCGGTTGATATGTTAAACGAATTGCGATGCATTTGGGGGTCAGGGTTTATATGAATATATCTCTGAGGAGAACTGACTGTCTTCAGAAAAGTTTAGATGGTATTTTCTTTTCATCTTGACTCTGTATAATGCATATTAAAGTAGTGTTAATAAGCGCAGCACTGCTTTGCAGGGTTGCTAGGTTATCATAACAAAACCCGCCCGATTGCTATTCAAAACTAGCCCAATCGCGTTCCGGGGGGTAAAATACACTTTTTTGGCAGGGTTCCCCTGGTAAAATTCGCTTTCCATGGAGCTAAATATCACGTTATTGGTGTCGCTTCAACCTGGGGACATGAAAAACAACAACAGTGTTGAAGTAGCCTGATTCCACGGGAAAACCGCGGACTTGGCAACACTACTGCTTTGTTTACAGCGGTAACCAAGGAAACGCTGTATCGCTTCTGTTCCATAAGCGCCACCTGCTGTCAGAGAGTGAATTTGTATCTCATGCAGCCCGTCTGCTGCTTTTGTTTTGTGCAGATGTTTTATGTAGTATAGTTTCATAAAGCTAAAGTCAGACCATTCTGTTTTTGCTTCAAAATTATGCAATCTAATTTATATCAAAAACTGCTTATGCCGAATTTATGCAGCATCTTTTTTTGGATTGTGATTGGATAATTTTAAATGAAAGGAGCACTGGCAAAGCCTTAGTTTGTTTATATGAAAAGATTTCTTTTATTTGTATTATTTATTTATTTATTTATTTGATTTGGGATTTGTTTTAAAATGTCAATTTAGTTATGTTATTTGACGTATTTCAATTTCACAAAGAAATGTGCAGCATTTTGTCTGAGAAATAATAAAAGGACACCACCCAAAATTGTGAGAAAATCATTTCGTGAAATCAGTATTGTTGTGAATCGTATCTTATCATGAGTTGTGTGAATCATTATGTCCCTAATTACTTGGTAAATCTTTTTTTTTTTTTACTTTGGAGTAAACAGTACTGTAAACACTGCAGAATAATTACATCATAACCTGCAGCCCTCAGCACATTTTTCCAGTCACTTATTTCCTTTGCAACAAGGATCCTTATGTAATGATGTGCAGAAAATGAACCAGGTTTTGTGATCATCTTTCCTGGAGGAATATTTGTCATAGTCAGCATAAGGCTTTTCCACCCATGATGGTTTTTGCCAAATGTTTTTTCCATATGTGTGACAAATATGATCCAGTTTCTAAAACACTTTTGCTTGGTTTGTCAGGAAACCATGGTGCATCAAGATCTGGAATGATTATTAGCTGCACAAAATACTATTGTTATTATTACTGCAGCTTTCTCTTTTGTCACAGTCATAATTTCTTAGCGTTACACAGCTGCTGGGTATTTCCAGAACATTAGCAGATAAATCTCCAAAATATTCACAGTCATGAGAGCAATGCCTAGCAGCAAAGTATGGCAGTTCAGCCATTTTAGGTGCTGCATAGAGGAACAGTATTCCCCTATGCATTTTATGGGAATTTTTGGTTGCCATGACAACAGTGTGATATCCCTGTATATCCTGATTTTCTGTGTTCGGGTAATGTCACCTCTGTATTTGCACTTAAACTTAGAGGCCTTCTAGAATAATAAAGTGATGTTTCCTCAATACATTCTTCAATAAATAATTTCCTTTGTGGTCAATAATTACATGTGTAATATTATATTATATTATCAGACAAAAACTAGAATTACTTCGCACTAACCATCACTTTCTAGTCCATGAAATTTAGTCAGCTGTCCAGTTCCACACACATAATGGGTTTAAAATAGGGGTGTTTTTTTGTTGAATTGGCTTGTGTTATCTGGCAAACACACTGCGTACTACGGTGTGTGTGTGTGTGTGTGTGTGTGTGTGTGTGGACCGTTGTGAAACATCTTATTGCTGTCGATACAGACTGGAGCATGAACACACCCCTCTGGCAGATCTCGTGGACCAGCATCGCCAAGGTAATGGCAGAGATGCTGCTGGCTGTCCTAATGATGCTCTGTTGGGAGTGGAGGAGAGGGCAAGCTTGAACTTGTTCTGAAGTGAGGGTAGAGAATACATGTGTGTTCGTGTGTTGCTTTGTGTCTGTATGTGTTTGTGCACAAAATCAGCTGAAATTACACATGGACTTAGATTATTGCTACTTAAGTATCATGGTTTGTATGTACATTCTTCTAAATTTGTCATGAGCTGTGTCTGTGTGCTGTCCCCCTGTGAAATGCTCTCTCAGCAGGCTGCTGGGACAATTTGGCTCAGGGTAGCAGATGTCTGGAGTGGTCCATCTCTTTCTCAAATCCTGCTATTGATTTTCCTTTTTTTCCCCCCCACTGTCTCATCACCCCTCCCCCATCTCCCCTTCCTTGTCTTTTTCCTTTCTTTGCGGTAAAGGCAGGGGGCTTCCTGTCATGAATAAGTCAGCGGCTTTTCACTTCTAGCAATGAACACTTTTGCTGTGGAGGTTGAGTTTAAATGATTGATTTAGGGATTTTAAGATAGTCTGAGGAAGGCTCTGGGAAAAGAGAAGGTGATGAGACTCAATCATGTCTGATATTCTGTGTTTTTCTGTCAATATGGGGTGCTGTGTGTACATTAATGAGGGAAAAAAATTAACTTAAATGATTTTAGCAAATGGCTGCAATATAACAAAGAGTGAAAAATTTAAGGGGGTCTGAATACTTTCCGTACCCACTGTATATATATATAAAATTTATTAGGTTATTAGGCAATATTTAATGGGTACTTTACATAAATCCAACGTCAATTTGTTAGGTTAAAATTCATATAAATGTATAAGAGAAAATGTAGGTCCTTTTTTCCTTTAATTTTCCTGTATTGATATATTTTTAATTTTTTTATTCAATATACAATTTAATAGCAATGTGCAAAAATATAGAAAAGATACATTAAGCAATACACACTATACGGTACAAATGTATACAATTTATTTATATACAGTATGCAATTTATATACAACTTGGTGTGTCTCATATCATCTTAATCAGTCGAAAATATCAGTCCTCTAATATTAGCCGATATATTAGTGTAAACTATGCATCCCGATTGTATACTGGTATAAACTGGTAAAATAAAAAAAGCATGTGTATCCTATTTACAGTGAAAACAAGCAAATCTTCCAAAAAACATGGGCATTTTCCCAATTGTACTATTGCTCAGCAAATCTCCATTTTCTTATTTTGAATACCAGGACCCTATGTGTGAGTATATATGCAATTTCCACACATTATATTGAGACTTGCTGACGGCCTGGTTAGGAATCCCTTTGTCATGCTGTGTCCTGCTGACGGCTGTCAGTGTGATGGCCACGTGTCGCCCTGACCCCTCTCAACTCATGACCCGTCCTCCCCGACTCCCCTCCTCCAGCCCGCAGGCTTACACTGCCAGATGCTTCCATCTGCTTCTTTCTCTATCCCTTTCTTTCTCTTCCTCGTCTGTTTTCCCCCCTCCTTCCAGTCCACAGACCTTTTTAAGAGTACATGCCATATTTAATTGTCTTAAAGGGATAGTTCATCCAAAATATGTAAAAATTCTGTCTCCATATAATTTACAATGTGGTTTATTTCTATTATTTATTTATTTATTTTAAATCTCTAGGTTTATTATTACAAAAAAATATGATTGATAATAATAATTTTATTTTGCTGTACAACTATAGAATTAAAATACTAATATTTATGGCTCTCTTCATTTCTTAATTTTCAAACTTAAAACTATCAAGCTTTTATTTTGGCAGAAAACCACATGGAGCTTCTCTTTTGTTGGCAACATCAGATTTATATATGCTTCTCATTACAAGTTTAATTATTTGATTAAATCACAGCCTTTGCCATGTGATAACCACACTAAGCCATATCACAATTTTGGTTTTCATTTTTGATAATTCATGCAACCCTAATTTTTATTTTTTTTTGAGATTCACACACCTAAAATCACAAGTTAATTTTTAGAAGCATGTCCTATTGCAAGCTATACTACCATTCTGATGTTGACTGCCTGAGAAATAAAACTGCAGTGATTTATTTGAATGTTGTCGGATGGGGTCAGCAGCGGGGTGACAGTGAGCTGCATGATTCTTTTCTTTCAAGGTAGCATATCATGGCCCGTAGTGCATACATTTCTCAGTGCTTTTTTAGGAGCACTGTCAAATCTGTCTTCTGTCTTTTCTGCAGCATTTATCTTTCATTCAATCGCTCATTTATTTGGATTAAGCCCCTCCCCCAATTATTTTAATTTCCTCCTACTTATTTCTACATCATGCTAGAATAACTATTTTCTTTTTCTAAATGCTGTCCTTTCATCACATTTTTCAATCACTCTGTTTTCTGAGGCTTTACAGATTATTTGATTGAACATCTGGGCAGAGTGTTGGAAAAGAACGTCTCAGGTTACTTATGTAACGTCTCGGTTACGTATGTAACGTAGAAAAGTGCGCAAAGCTTAACGTGTGCACTTACCATAGTATTTGGATTTTAGAGTTTTCCAAGCATCTGTTTACAGATACCCGGAAGTACTGGGCCAAACGGGAGAGGCAAGCTCAAATACAACCCTCAAAGGTGAGGGGAGCACTGCCCGAGACAGTATTAAACAGGAAGGTTCTCATAATGCCACCTATACCTCCCGCTCGGTCACGACGAGGCGTTCCCCATAGCGACCCCTAGAGGACGCAGTTCGAAGTTCCCATGAAAGGGAACTCCTTTCTGGCCACGAGACAGAGGTGATGATTTATTGCTGGACTATAATCCAGCATCATCCCAAATCAACCGTGAGCTGAGAATGAGTAGTACTGTTCTATTTCAGGCCATTTCTTTATCTTTAGCACTTCCTCGCTCTTTGAAGTGCATGTCACCTTCCCCTTTAATGAGACTTTCCTTTTTTCTCTCTCAATTTGTGTTCCAATTAAAACGTCTGTTCTTCAGTACATCAAACATACTGCATGTATAAATGCACATGGCTGATGGCGCTCAATGTGGCCTGTAAATGGGCATTAGATTGTTGTGAATTACATAAAGGTTTTACACGTTTTTTAAAATATATGTGTGTTTTTTAAACAATTTCTATCTATCTATCTATCTATCTATCTATCTATCTATCTATCTATCTATCTATCTGTCTGTCTGTCTGTCTGTCTAATCTTTATACTGGATCTGCCCCACTGTACAGTATTGCAGTTTTGCTGGTGTGTGTTTAGGTTTACTGACTTAATGGGTTTGAAAACTGTGGTTTAGGATTGCATCTTTTCTTTTCTTCATCTGAACTGGCTGTATCAGCCGCTTTTAAATTATGATATTTTTATTTCCTTTGATAATTATATTTAGATGGAATCTGCCTCCCACAGTTGATTTGCATCCACTGAATTTAATTGCATGAGCCCCTCTGTGGCTGGACGTTTTGCTGAGCTTTGTTATTTTGCAGAGAGGCAATTGCTTCACAAGAGAATGGCTAGAATGGTGTGTGTGTGTGTGTGTGTGTGTGTGTGTGTGGTCGACTAACTAGTTGACTACCATGACTATCACTATCAAGCTCTCTACTAGTAGAATGATAAGTTGAACTATATTTGACATTTTTGAGATTGCTGGCTTATATTACTGTTCACAAATTGTGTCGGTTAGATTTTTTTATGTTTTTGAAAGAAGTCTCTTATGCTCACCAAGGCTGTTTTTATTTGATCAAAAATACAGTAAAAATTTAATTAATTTCTGTTATGGCAAAGCTGAATTTTCATTAGTCATTACTCCAGTCTTCAGTCACATGATCTTTCAGTAAAAATGTTTTTTTTATTGGTCTTATGAAGTATTCTAATTTGTTGAGATTTGAGTTTACTGTATAAATGCACAGATCATCTTGTATAAAACAAAAACACAAGCACACCCACACGCTGACACACACACACACTGTTTAACAAGGTGTTTTCAATATTCTGTCAAATTGAACAGTCAACAATATGGTATTGCTAAAAATGCTAATATTGTACCTTTAGGCCCGGGACAGTAAGTCAGATAGGCCACTTTTTCCAGCCATAAAAAGTGCACACTAGTTAAGGGTTCACCTTAAGGGTTCATACCTCAAGATACTAATAAGGTATTGCCCCGCTGACAAGCTAAAGGAACCATTTTTGTTTGTACATTCATATTTTACATCTGTATGCTATTATTGTTGGTCGACCACTAATCTACATTTTATATTAGTTTCAGTGCTTTTCCCCAGAGCACACCTGATAATATTTAATGAAATCTGATTATCACAGCCTTTTCTCCCATGTCAACATATTCATTCCCACATGAAACACATGAACTACAAAACCTGTGACCTTTTCTTTTTTTATGTGGCAAACAATTCTCCCTTAGTTGCATAACAGGAAAGAAACTTTCAGTACTGCTTTAAGGGACATGTGCACTCACTTTAGAGAAAATTACCTGTCTTGTTTCTCATAGAGGCAAGATGTATTACACATGTGGTATCAGTTTGTGAGGCTGTAGGCAACATTTCCGAAATGTTTGATTGCTTTGGCTTCCTGGAAAAAAGAGCCCTTTCATGGGTATGGGGCAGATTGGACACGGCGACCCTCTGAGAAACAATCAGATTAGTAGCCCCTGCTTAGGCGTGCGGTGCAGTAATTATAATGACATGGTCGAGAATGAATTTCGAAGCCTAGAATGGAACTAAGTGCAGCAATGCCGAATTGACCAAATTCCGTGCACTTTCTTTTCTCTTCCTTTGGGAAACCTTTTAATTTGGCCGTTTCTATGTCTGCTATGTAAACAACAATAAGAAAAGTCACTTGCAGATACATAAGTTTTACTTAAAGCATTCGCATCTTTATAGTATCAGGATCAGTGACATACAAGTGTGTTCAAAGTAATGAAAATGAAAATAAAATATTTACAATTTAGATTAAAAACACTAGAAATGTGCCAGTTCTTGAATTCATCATATGGTTTTAAAGGGGTCATATGATGCGATTTCAAGTTTTCCTTTCTCTTTGGAGTGTTACAAGCTCTTGGTGCATAAAGAAGATCTGTAAAGTTTATTATTATTATTATTATTATGCATGCTAGTACTACATACATACTACTACTATTATTGTCAGATGGTCATCACTGTTTATTTTCATTGCTGTTATTATCATTGCTGTTCTATTGCTGTTTTTGTGTTTTGTGTTCACCGTATGTTGTATGTTTTGCACTCTTAATAAAAAAAATAAATAAAAAAAATTTGCATCATATGACCCCTTTAAAGAACTTTTATTTTAATGAAAAGATTCAATTTAATGAAAAGAACAACATTTGAGTCTTTTCACTATTTTCAATGTTTGAACATATGGGAGGTTTGGGAGGTTAAAAGTATTTTTAAAAGAATATTATGAATTTTTGTGGAGTTACACCCCATGACATTTTAAAACCTGAACTAATTTTGCCATGCCATTAAAAGATCAAATTATTTATAGACTTTTTGACTTTGACACACAGTCATGAAGAGGGTCTACAGGTGCCCCCTCTATGATATCATTGCTGTTTTGTCATGATATTATACTGTTTCATGTTTTTTTTTCTGCGTGTTGTGTACACTACATTAATTTTATTGGTCGCATTACATTACTTGATTTTTTTTTTACAAAATATTTTCAAACATTAATAAGCATTGAAGCAGTTTTGTTTAAAATATTAACATTATTGCAAGAAACAATTATTCCAAATTATAAATAGGTTTTCTTTTAAAGAATTGCATTTATAAATTAACATTTAGAAAATGAAAAGCTTTTTTTCTCTATGGTAATATCAGGATGGTTGGTTAATTTTAGGCTTTATGTCACCCCAAAATTATCAAAAAGTATTGTAGTTCAGAAATTAAAATTATGCTCATCACAGAAGAGGTGTATTCAAAATATTGTATGTGGTTGCATTTTTTTTTATCAATTAATAAATCAGGACAAAAAATGAGCATCATGTCACTCTAGCAAGGAATGTAGTGTTGATATGGTGAGAATGCAGCAACATTTCATTCACATAAAAGGAAAGTTTTAATTAGCATGACTACAGAGAGTTTGTTCGTATGTTTCCCACCCTGCGAGACAATAGAGGGGCTTCCCACTCAGGGGCTCAAGCAAATCACGCTTAGCTTCACTCTGGGCTCGTCGACGCTCTGAGCCGCGTTTCTAGGTCATGAGAGTCTGTTATGAATAATAAAACGAGTCTGCTTTAAATGGAATATTTATAGAAGCGAAACAGCAAATGCTGCATCTCCTTCCTGTATTATTTTCTGTGATATAGTTTCTGTGACACTGACATTTGCGGTATTTAATATTTCCCCCATACTCTTTGAGTGTATTTTTTTCTTTTTACCCTTGTGTTAGCTGGGGGGATTGTGAGACAGACTGTAAATGGGGACCCAATGACTCAGGCTGGGGCCCCTGATGGGAACGATGATATTTGGTAGAGAGGAAATGGTACGGGGAGAGGTGATGAAAGAGGAACTAATGTTGGAGTAAAGGGGAATATTTGGTGAAGGCAAGGGTTGAGGATTCTGCCCTAGATTTTTAATTGTGGGACCACTCAGACAGAAAACAATTAGAGCGTAGTCAAGTAGTTCTATTTTGGTGCTGTAGGGTATATATTTTCCAGTGAACACGTGACACATTTTCAGCTCCTCTATAATCAACATAATAATTGCAGGATTCAAGTAATCACATGTGATGGATTGGATTCTTTCAACTCTTTCTGTACTGGATACACATAATGCATGATCTTGCACTGGGGGCCAGTGTTATTGTCCTTTCACCATTATTGTGTCTTTCAGACTCCTCCATATTCTGGGGCATCCATGATAAACCACAAACATATGCACAAACTAATATAAACGTAATAGGACCCAACATTATGTCCAGTAGAAGTCTCAAAAAGACCATATTCACTCATCCTGTATTTGAATGCACAATCTCAACTCATTAGTTCACTTTTATTAGTGGTGCTTTATGCTTTGGGTTTCCCCCAAGCAACCCTTTAGCAATGCTCTGGTAACCCTACAAATTTCCTTCTAAAAGTGTAAATATGGAGTATTTTTTGAAAATTCCAAACTTTCAGTCATCTTTGAAACCCAATTTAAGATCTTAAGATCTCTTCAGAAGACTTTCTGGATTAAAACGCTCAGTTCATATGGATTATTATTACAGTAGCATTATTTTTACTACTTATTCATTAACTTTTTGAAGCATCAAAGTATTGGTGGAATGCACTTTGTGGATGGACAGTAATCTCTCATTTGTGTTTCAAAAATAAATGAGGTTTTATGGGAGTTAATGATGACAGAATGCATTATTTGAGTGAACTATCGTTTTGCTTTAGTTTAGATGATGACAAAGGTTATCTAAATGTAAAAATAAGGCAAGTTATCATGCACAATACCATATCTAATATCATTATCAACCACCACCAATGAATTGATCAAATCTGTAACATGGTACCAATATATCTTACATCACTACTTTAAATACACATTTATTTAATTAAATTACATATTACATTATTTATCAAAATAACTTAACATAATGAGCATTGGATGCTGTATTTAGTTTTGGCCTGTCCCCCCTGACTGAGCCTGTTTTCCCCCAAGGTTTTTTCTCCATTTCTGTCACCGATTGAGTTTTGGTTCCTTGCCACTGTCGCCTTTGGCTTGCTTAGTTGGGGACGCTTAATTTCTGGCAATATTGTCGGTTTGATTGACCAGAAACTATTGGAAGAGATCTGAACTGTATGATGGCATCATCAATGAACTGACTTCATTTGACGTCATGAAGTGTCATTTACCTAAGCTGATTATGTTTAATTAAGGATTTGGGGAATGGAGATTAATTGACCATTGCACACTAACATTACTGTCATTATAACACACAGTCAGATCCAAATCAACCCGTTTGACCTTCTACCACACTGTTTCTCTGTTGAGATATTTGTTCATTTTGTTCTAGCACTATCAACATGTAACTTCATAATTCATATTTCAGATGAGCCGTACAGTAATTTTACCCTTGGCTGCAAATGTTGCACAGCTTTGAGATGTCTTGTTTTCTCTCAGCGCTCTAGATCATTTGCATATGATTGTTTGCATTATAATATGTGTCTCTTTGTAAGCCTGTCAGTATAAAGTCTGGAAGATAACTTGAGGGAAATGGAAGTCCTGTATTTTGGATTTGCAGCCCACTCCCTTGGCAGGACCTAACGTATCACAGTTTGGTGTTTAATTCATCCTTGTGCTTTGGACACGATTTTAGCCTTATGGGTGCTGAAAGTTCTACAGATTTACAGAACAAAATATCATAGAGACTAAATCAACCACCTAGCAACACATTTAGAACACCCTAGTAACCAAAATAGCAGTTTGCTTAAAAAACACTCAGAACACTTTAATAACCAAATAGCAGCACTCTGTTAGCCTTGCACAAGACTTTGGCATCACAACGGTGACTTTCACACTGGTAACACTTGTGGAAATAAATGAAGATGTATCATAGTTTCCATTTATAATAAATGGAGTTATTTCAGCTTAAGAGTATGTTAAGTTTAATGACCCAACTTTGTAGAACATCTTTATATTTAATTTTATAATTACTTCAGCTGCCTGGTTAATGTGTACTACAGAATGAACTGACAAGCATTTATGGTAAACTAAAAAATAGCTAATTTAATGTCACTTCTATTGGAACTTGGAATTTATGGGACAAGTGTAATTATTTAAAGCACAACAAAAGATTATTAAAACATAATGATTAAAGTAAAAGTTTTAATCTGACATTACTACAAAGTGCACTTTTTAAAAATGTACTTGCGTGTATTAGAAACATAGTCTTGAAAGTGTATCCCCTTTAAGTACACTTGAGATTTGACATACACTACAAGTGCACATGCTATACAATTAAGTTTACACAGTTTCTACTCCATAAAGTTCCTGTTTTAATTAGGCTTTGGGACAGTATATTCACAACACCGTACATCAGTTCATCTAAACAGTGAAACAATTTTCATCCATTTCCCATGCTTCATGTTGTAGCTTACGGCTGTAGAACTTCTGTTCTTCTCTTTGTTGTCTTTACTAGCGTAGCACCAAACTCCTATTCATTATTTCGTAGTGATGGGGAATGAGATAAGCTGTGCACTACAGTATGTTAATGATTACCTCCGATATTTAAAGAATGAAACATCAAAGCCTTGGCATGTTGGAAACGCTAGGGTGTATTTTATCTGAGCATACACAATTCATTATTATCTCTAGATATCGGTTTGGAATGCACAGTTGTTACCAGAATCCTTCTTGTTTTGCAGGTAAGCGTGAGACAAGATGAAAATTCAGTAGTTTCACTTTTATTAGAAGCATAACAAGTACTACTAGTGCTCCATATTTTATCCTCCTACACAGAGCTCTCAGATGACAGTCAGAGGATAATGCCATTTTTTCCTCCGAGCTAACAGCACCCTTGACCCAAACTGCACTGCTTTGGCCCTCTGGATAGAATGCATTCCAGTCTGTCAGTACCGTGGAGATGAGATTTATAAAGAGGTTGTGCATGGGACTGACCTGGAAATAAAAACTTTTTCATTAGTTCGTTTTATTGTGTTTTATGTACTTGCTTTGAACAAACCCCTAACCCTATAAGTATTAAACCGGGGCATGTAACTTGTCCCACAGCAATTGCGCTGCGGTCATGAATGATGCCTCAAATCAAGCGACTTGTTGAGGAGAGTTGTGCTTTTACTTTTCTAAATGGCTAGACGTATGATTTTCCCTATGAGAATATTAGGGATGCACAAATAATTAATGTCCCATTATATTTTACATATGATTTCAATGTGCAATTCTATCTATCTATCCATCTATCATCTATCTATCTGTCTGTCTGTCTGTCATCTATCTATCTATTCATTAGTTCGTTTTATTGTGTTTTATGTACTTGCTTTGAACAAACCCCTAACCCTATAAGTATTAAACCGGGGCATGTAACTTGTCCCACAGCAATTGCGCTGCGGTCATGAATGATGCCTCAAATCAAGCGACTTGTTGAGGAGAGTTGTGCTTTTACTTTTCTAAATGGCTAGACGTATGATTTTCCCTATGAGAATATTAGGGATGCACAAATAATTAATGTCCCATTATATTTTACATATGATTTCAATGTGCAATTCTATCTATCTATCCATCTATCATCTATCTATCTGTCTGTCTGTCTGTCATCTATCTATCTATCTATCTATCTATCTATCTATCTGTCTATCTGTCTGTCTGTCTGTCTGTGTCTAATATTGTCCTAATCTAATTCTAATATTGGCCAGTATCCAATATAGTTTTAATATATTGTGAAATTGTATTGATTTATTTTTGTTGTTGTTGATTTCTTTGAATATTTGCTTTACTAAAATTCTTCTTCTTTTTCTGTTCTGCAGGGCCTTATACTCGTATGAAGATGACAGTAACGATTTGATCCTGTCTGCTTCAGGAGGTAGGCTACATCTCAACAATACTTCCTGTCCAAATATAGACTATCTAATAATAACCAACCAGAATGTAGTCATGCACAAGCAATAACGCTGTCGGCTGTGACTGATGACATTCCATTTGCATTGTTGATGTACCATGATTGTGCTAGTGAATGCCACTGTGCGATTGTATCGTGACAGAGGCCAAACGCATTAAATGTGATATTAACTCTGCTAGTGTTGTGCACAGATAAATGTCTTTATTCATTTGCAGCATATCTACTGTAAATATTCATAAAACTCAATGGACTGTAATCCTGCCATCTAAGCACAGATCCCAAACACCGGAAGTAACCGTCACTCAGCAGTTCAAATCTCACTGCATTTTCAAACTATTATAGTGCATCAGGCTGCACAGTCTCTGTTTTCCCTCAGAGCTGGAGGAGGGAAACCTGTCATTTCACACTGATGACAATCATTTAGTCTGTGACTGATGGAAGGTTATTATTAAGGGCCGTGTTGATTAGCACAGAGAACACCATTCAGATGTTGGATTTATTGTGGAAAGTCTGTTTGCAAGAGATTTCCCGCAATGTTTATTTACAGTGTATAGTTTGACTTTTTTTGTTTCTGAAGTATTTGTATCTAAAACCATAATTTTGCTGCAGTTTTCAGAAACAATATTATATCTTAGCGATGTAAAAAAAAAAAAACTGTAAACAGCACAATATGAGAATGATGCCATGCAGAGCAGGGACATCCATGCATTCTCGCTATTCATGCAAACTTATGAGATATTTAAATGACAACATAAAAAATGAAAAAAAATATAGCTCAGATTTCAAAGCAGAAATTATCCAATTTATCCAAGTGCAATTTCAAATTATCCGTTTAAATGACCAAGAGTGGTATTTCATTTAGATCAGTTTAGTATACACAGAGTTAGGGAAAATTGCATATTGAAATCATACACATGGAATTACATTTTTTATGTGGGCAGTAAGTAGTGGACTTATGTGTCTGCTGCTTTGTGTAACATCCTCTTTCCGGAACAGGAAAGAACTTCCACCAGACTGTTGGTGTGTGTGTATGTCTATCCAAACCCTCTCCAGAGATCTATTTCTGTCCATTGGCACATTTACACCTCTCATGAGAAGCAGTAACCGATCATAGTTATGGGCATAATGGGTAGCCAGCACACGTGGTGATTAAATAGGAAGCATTTGCAGTAGATTAGGGATTAGAATTGTATTCTTTTTTTAAGAATTATTTTGTGTAAACATTTATTATTATTATTATTTTATAAAATAAATTATATTTATATTATATTATTCATAAGTTAACACAATTACCAGTGTATATATATATATGTACAGTGCCTAAAATTAACACTCGCCAAGCCCCAATTGCGAGTAAAAATCAGCGTTGGCGAGTCCATGTAACAGTGTCAGTCGCCAGTTAGCGGGTACAACTTTTACGAATTATAACAATGCAATCTAGTGGGAACAACAGCCCGTTTTTAAAGAGATTCGCTGTTTCTGACATAAGCGAATAAAATAATCTTTTCCGAAGACAAGATCATCGTGATTAGCTGTTCTGTCATAAGTGACAAGAGCGAATCAAATAATAGGATACAAACAGACTGATAAGGTCAGAGCAGTGTGATGGCCAGCTTGTTGTATATATATATATATATATATATATATATATACATTTTTTTTTTCCTCTTTCTCAAAAAATCTGTTTTAAGTTGTTATATTACCTGTTTTAGTAATGTATATATAAACTAGTAAATATTACTATAATGTATTTAGAGAATATCTTCAATTAAATACATACCTTTTTTCTTATTCCAGTGGTATTTTAGTAGTGAGTGCTAAAAAAAATGGATCTAACAACTATCTTAAAAAGACAGGAAATAATTTTCTGATGACCCCCACACATAAGCCCCCACAATCCTGAATTAGTAGTTATGAAATGACTTGATTAGATGTACTTTTTTTTTGCAATTAGTACACAAAAAATTGACTTTTCTTTCTTAACAGTGTGATTGTTGTGTTTGACAGATGGGGGTCTGACAGAGATTGCAGTAGCCTTCGATAACACTCTGATCATGTACGGTTTCTGCAGCCTGAAGGAGCCCAGCGCAGCCCTGCCACGCTACATCCTCATCAACTGGGTGAGATGACGCAACAACCTGCGTTCAGTGAATTTTGAAACCCGTTAGCAAGAACACTAGCTCTAGAGGTCAACAAAGACACAGCAGTCAACATAACCACAGTCAATCAACATCGGCGCTGCCCTGAAATCAGACATGCGTTCTTTTATCATACAAAAGCAGGAAATAATTTTGTGATGGTGGTCGGAGCAAGACCCCACGTCAGGCCCCCACAATCCTGAATTAGTAGTTATGAAATTGCTATTTTGCTAAAAATCCAAGATTAGATTAGAAGACACGTTCTGTTAACTTGTGGTTAGGCTGATATGGGTCAGTATAACAGTTAGTGGCTTGAAGGCGTTTAGATTTTTTAAACATGAGTTGTATGGCAAACATTATGGCTGAATCACTGGATAATATTGCTTAGAATAGATCAAATATAAGAACGAGCCTCCAGGCATGATTTTAGTTCTATTTAGATCATCCATTTTTAAGTTGCCGCCAGTATTTTGAACTGTAAAACGCGAAGTACTGGCTGTTGGACACAACTCATGAAAGACACTCTTAGATGCTTTCATTATTTTCCTATTTTCATTTAATTACAAGCATGTTTTGTACTTTGTATTCTTAGTACTCGTCCCTTTATGTCACAGCAGTTATTTTAAATTGTGTGAGCTTGATTATTTTGAATGGGTGCTGATCAGAGACGTCTGCCTGTTGTTTAGTTGAATTATTAAAGTGGCAGTATCTCTTAAATGTATTGTTACCTTGGAAACGCATGCCATGGTTGCAGTGGAACACAATATTCACTTCAATGTAAGGTTTAAGGATGTGATTATCAGGTTTTTGTTTTCTGAAGCAGTGGTTGTAACTACCTGGGGGAGCAATCTGAGACTATTATATATTGCCAGTACTCCAAAGTGTGCTAGACATTTTTTTTATGTATACTCTACAGTTGTGTTCTTTGAATAAACACATATATGACAACATGTGTTCAGGTTGGTGAAGATGTGCCTGATGCCAGGAAGTGTGCCTGTGCCAGTCATGTAGCCGCCATAGCGGAGTTTTTCCAGGTGGGTCTCACCAAGGTAAAACAAACATCTTTTACTTCTCTTCTAAATTAGGTAATGACCCATTTCAGAGACATGTGATTCCACTGTCACTGTCATTTTCACATCATCTCTGCTCTGAGCATGCGAGGAGAGCTAGCTGTTAGGTTTCGCAGTCATCTTTTGTGACATTTTCTTTGAAAACTGTCTGGAAAAAAAGGAAATGTCATTCATCCAAAACTATTTTCTTTGTTAGTGTTGGGATGAATCTCACAAAACCTGGTCCAGAGCAGGTTGAGATCACCACAAAATCAAATGAAAGAAATGAGAATTTATACTTTGGAGATAATTAAAGAAGATTATTTTGTACTATCCTTTTTTTTTTTTTTTTTAATTGTGATTCATTGTGACATTATTTTGGTGACAATTAAGCATGTTGTCCCCCCAATTCTCATTACTATAATGCACAAAAAATTAACTATGATTAGAAATTAGCAAAAATGACTTTTTTTATCAAGTTTTTTGACATACCCTGTCTTTAATTTATGCATATTTTTATTTAAATAATTATATTAATTTTTTAGATTATTTCCATTAGTTTGTTATAGCATTGAGAATCCAATGAGAATTCTGAAAATTACACAAAAAAAAAATCTTAATTCACTACAATGAGAATTGTTGGGGAAATATGGAAAATTGTCATAAAATAAATTACATTTTTAATTGAATTATAAAATGTAATTTAATTTAATTATTTATAGAAATTTTATTTTATTTTTCCAGTGAAATATTAATTAGAAAACAATACAAAAATAAAATTTAAAATGTTTTCACATTTTTACTAAATAAACACATGTACAATTATATTGAATAATTTTATTTTTTATATTTGTTCATTTTAATTTAAAGTATGCGCTTATTTTTTTTTATCTTTGAAATACCTTAATAAGAAAACAGTACAAAATCAAAGTAAAAAATAACCTAGACATGTTTTTCACAAAATAAACAAGAAAAAAAATTTAAATCATTTTTATTATTATTCTTTTTATTTACAGTATATGCATTACAAATCCATTTTTTATTTCGTTTTTACTCAGTGAAAAAAATAAATAATACAAATTTTGTGGACTTGGACCTGTTTTTGTGAAATTCACCCATTGAAACATAATTGGTGTTTTTCAGAAGTTGATTTTAAGTGTCAATTTCAAACATTGACTCATAATGCATGAATTCTAACATAATGTTTTAGTGCTTTTCAATACCACCATCTCCTCTGTTGTTGTTTCGGCTTACTGTATGGCTTTCTTTAACAGCATGCCTCTTTAGCTCTGCTGCAATTCAGTCCTGTGTTCCAGCAGATAAGAGTAAATCCCAAGTCATGTGGGTGGGCCACAGAGTCTTGGGGGGGGTTTGCTGCATGTGTGTGTGCTTCTGTGTGTATGTACCTAACAGTTAGTAATGTGCAGCAGAAGATGTTTCTAGATGACTAACACGGTCCTCTTCGGGGCCATTGTGTTGGAGGTGTCTGTCGGTGTGAGAGATCTGAATGGGGGGCTGCTCGGCTTTTCAAATCTCTCAATCTCTTCAACGTGGGTGCGTGGGCGAGAAAAGGAGAGAGAGAGAATAGAAGTATTGAGGTAGAGAAACTCCACGATGAAACATCAGCGAGATGACCAAGGCAGCCACAGAGATTGTGCTTTTGGGTTGAAAGAGAGACTATGCTATCAGGAATGAATTGATCTAAAGTGCCAGTCAACTCATCGGCTGCTCTTTTTAAGCTACTGAAAAGACTGATGGCAGCATTCATGTAGCTATGTCAGAGGAACACACATGAGCTAGATATAGTCGGTTGTTTGATGTTCTTACAAAAGCTTAGTTCGAGGTCCAGCTCAGTATGCTGTGATGCTCACACAAACACTCTTACAAGCACATTGAAGACCCGTTTTGTCTTGCTTGAAAAGCCTAATTGCATTTACTTCTCATGTGAATGAATTTTGTTTTTCTCATTGTTTATACTGATTCATAGTTATCCCTTCATATGTTATTCACTGTTATTCTGAACTCATTCTTTCATTAATGTGATTGATGATTTAATAATGTACACTACTGTTCAAAAGTTTGGGGTTATTGAGATTTTAATTTTTTTAAAGAAATTAATACTTTTATTCAGCAAGGGTGCATTAAATTGATCAAAAATGACAGTAAAGACATTGATGATGTTACAAAAGATTGCCATTTCAAACAAACTTTCTATCCATCAAAGAATCCTGAAAAATGTGTATCACGATTTCACAAAAATATTAAGCACCACAGCCGTGATATCTTTCTTGAGCACCAGATTATCATATTAGAATGATTTCTGAAGAATCATGTGACAATGAAGACTAGAGTAATGGCTGGTGAACGCAGCTTTCCCATCACTGGAATAACCTACATTTTAAAATATATTAAAATAGAATACAGTTATTTTGAATTGTAATAATAATATTTCTCAATATTACTGTTTTTACTGATAAATAAATATATGCAGCCTTGTTGAGAGTTCTTTCAGAAACATTACCAATCTTACAGAACACAAACTTTTGATGTAAAGTGTAGATTGTGTTACAGTGCCACCTATTGATGTTTACTTTATTATCTACATTAATAATTAGCAGTTCTCAAATTAGGGCAGGGCATTATAGCTTGAAATTATATCTCAGTGTTTTTTAGCCTATATATAGATAGTGATAAATGACTGAAAAGATTGTTTTAAGTGTTTGTGTTGTTGTTGTTGTTTTTAAATAATAATTTTTAAACATTTCCACACTGTTTTTCACTAAATAGAAGAGCATTTAACATAGAATAATATCTGATCATATGTTTATTTTTATGCATTGATATAACAATTCTGTAGTCATACTGTAAACAGAAATATTTACCTGCGTTTATGATTTTACTAAAACATTTTAATTAATAGAAAATGCCATAATTGGACAATTATTGCTGTTTTTAACCGTTTACAGAAATTAATCGGATTTAACAACTCCAAAAACACTCAAATTAATCTCTGAATACGAATTTTCGAACCGGTCCCTTTAAACAGACCGTTAGAACCAATTCACAGAAATGAATCAAACTTAACCAGCGCTACACGATTTTTGGTACTGAACTTGAATTCAGAAACACTTTTTAAACACATCCACCTTCTCGTACTCGCAAGTCATGGGACAAGGAAGAATCCGAAAATGTCTTTAGGAAACTTGTCAAGTAGAGTTTGTCCATGCTTAGCACCACTGATGCCTTTTGGTGTAGCCTGATGCTTTTGTGACTTTCTTCTTTTTTCTGACACACTTGGGACAAGCTGTATGCCATAGCGACTTAAAGTGCTCATCATTTAAATGCACGGTTGATGCTGGTTGCCAGGTGACGTGCGTGCGTGTGCAGCAGTACTACTGATGCTCTTTTTCTCTTTCCAGGGTGTTGACATCATCGTGAACGCTAGCACCATGGATGACATCGACCCCTCAGCTATCGGACAGAGGCTGACCAATGGGACGGCTCCAGTGGCCAGTCCAGTGCTAAGCCGCCTGCGAATGAAAGACGAGGAGAACGCAGAGCACGTTGTGCGTGACTGGTGACAGAAGGGCTGCTTAAGGGATGGGTGGGGGGCTTGTTTACGTGCATAGGGTTAGTTTTAATACTGGAAAGGGGTCAAATCAAGTTGTCTGTGAATGGCTCTCTAATAGTGTGATGTCTGACACAGGGGCACAGCCTCGTTGCTGTTTTTAGGAAAGAGCTCTTAGAGCCACATTGTTGATCCAGAGGAACTGAAACTATGATTGTTTCTATATGTGAAACACACTTAAAAAATAACCAAGCTCCTTCCTGCTGTTTTGCTCACTTATCTGAATGACGTCTCTACAAGTATATTTGTATACTTCATTGTAACCAATATAATTTGGTATTAGTGTATCAAACCGTAGCATTTCAGCCAAACAAATTCAAGCACAAAGTGATGTTGGTGTGATCTAATCTCAAAACCAGGTTGTACATCTTTGATACACCTGTAACAATATTTTACAATAAGGTCCTGTTCATTAGCATTAGTTAATGCATTAGCTAACAATGAACATTATATTTTTTACAACATTTAATAATCTTTGTTAATGTTAGCTAATAAAAATACAATTCATGTAAGTTCACACTGAATTAACCAATATTAATAGATAAACATTTTTATTTGAAAAATTTAGTAAATTAACAGTAACTACGATTAATAAATGCTGATTACAGTTAAACTAACAAATGATTAACACAGTATTGTTCATTATTTGGTAATTTTTTCTAGTGTAGTTAACTAATGTTAATAAAAGATATAAAAACGATATAAAATGTTTCCTAGACAGGGAAATTGTCTGTGTGTGTGTGTGTCTGCTTTCTAGCTGTCCCCATAGTGCCTCCCTTGGATCAACATCTTTGTCCTCAGTTAGCTGTCCAATTAAAACGGCCAGTACTCACACTTCCCCTTTCCTCCTGACCGCAGGGCACCACCTACGAGAAAACAAATGCAGAGATCGAGATGAAGAAAATCAATCGGGGAGAGTTCTGGGAACAAGCCAAGGTAGAAATTTGATTCCGTTGGGTTTCTGCTGCAAAGATGCTTGATCTGAGACTCTTCAGGATGGTAGTGTGAACCGCTGTAAACTAGTTCTAGCACACAATGTGACGGGTCAGCTGACTAGTTTCTTTGTTTTAACATTATGAGGAAGTGGTTACGTCAGATTTGTTTGATACTGTTCGATCATTAGCAGCTGAGAATACTTTCTCATAGATAAATGACATTTTACTAACTGTGTACAAAGGTGTTTTGTTGTGTTTTATTTTGTTTTTATTAAACTATGGGCACTTTTGTCTCTGAAGTTTTATTAAAACTTTCTTGGGGGGTCTTGGAAACTTTTTACCATACCTATACTACTACATTCTTTTTTTATGTATAGATTTCAGTCCTAATTAGTGAAAATCTATTATAAAAATATTGCTCTGTTTGGAAGCTTTGATCATCTAAGCAGTAAAATAAAGGTAATATTTATTGAGTGAAAAATATCTATATTGATTTTTACAAAAATTATGGCTGTTATTTTCACCACTAACAACAATTTTGCCCGATAATATTTTATAATAGATTAGTGTACTTGTTTCCTAAGGTGTCAGTGTAGATCAGTTTGAGACATATGTGAAAAAAATGTATGTAAATATCACAACAGAATATTTGCTTTGCATCATTTTAGAACCATACTGTAGTTTTGCAATATTAATCACATATATGAATACTTACTAATAAACTTTAAATATTATTTATTAACAACATTAATAATTCAAATTGTTGTTGTTATTGTTGATTAACAGTAAGAAATTGTTATTTGACTGTGTGCATTTAGGTTACATAACGTGCTAGCTGTTAGCCTTAGCATCCATAAATGTTTACAATGTTATTTTCACTTCAAAATTGTATTAAACTAAATAGATTAGTTAAAGGTGTGTTAAAAATGGCTGGTTCATAAAAATGGTAGAATTCTTCTAGTTGAAGAAACATTCTGCAGATTGCTGTAGAAAAATGGAGGCTTGTATCTCTTACATACATTTACTGTTTTTTTTTTGTTTTAGTTTTTTGTTTTTTTTGCACAAAATAAGAGTATTGCGATCTACAATGTTTAGATCTGTTTTTATCCACTAAAATTTAAAACCAAATACATAAAATATAAATGAAATAAGGAAAAATAATAAGTATAAATGTCGTTGTCGTAATCTTATTGTGACTGTAAATTCATTTTACTGAAGTTTTACTGACACGTGCCTTGTTTAAAGCGGGAAGAAGAGTTGAGAAAGGAGGAAGAGAGAAGGAAGGCTGTGGAGGAACAGAAGCGCTTTGAAACCGAGAGGATGGAGCTGGAAAGAAAAGAGCAAGAGGAAAGAGAGAAGCGCTACCGTGAGAGGGAGCAGAAGATCGAGGAACAGAGGTAGGAAGGATGCCACAATGGCCAACACTGATGACCCTCAGCCATATATTATTATAATGCTATCTGTTTTTATATACGTGGTCACAGGAAGAAGATGCAGGAGGAGGAAGAGGCCAAAGAGAGGAATCAACCCTTGAATGTAAGAGTGTGTATGCTTTGCATACAGTAAACCAGGTTTGGTGTTTTAAGAGATATTTTAGGGCTTGAATCATCTACAGAATGCATGATGGTCTATGGTAACCGGAAGGTAACCAGAAGAAGAAGAAGACCCATGTGTCTTAAGTAATATTGTCCTTTAATAAATGGATAAATGGCTTTGGGCAGTATACAGACTTCAGAAGTATTTACACAAAATCAGATTTATTGCACTAATCATCTGGAAAGTAAATAAGTTACAAACAACTGCATGTGGAGTGACCCACATTTAACTGTTATTAAAGGGGTCATATGATGCTATTTTAAAGAGGTTAAGACAGCTGACGTGCTATGATTTCTGACAGGCAGTTCACTCTCCTGTGATGTGACCCTGTTCCCCTCACACACACAACGCGTTACTCTGCGCTGCGCAAAACTCTGCATTTGAACAGTCTAGCAAATACTTAAACTAATAACAAAACATAACAGATCTTCTTTATGCACCAAGAGCTTGTAACACTCCAAAGAGAAAGGAAAACTTGAAATCGCATCATATGACCCCTTTAAAAAAATTTAAAAAGTTTTTGCTGCCCCCTGCTGGAAATAAACAGGTGCGTTCATCCACTTCACAGACAGATCCCAGTTATGAAGACCCTGCCCTGGAGAAAAGAGAAACAGAGGTTGAGGTGGGTTGAAACAGAGCTTTTAGGGCCACACCAGCATCGATTCGTTTCACAGATAAGTGTTTTCAAAAGGAGAACAGATTCCGACCCTAACAAATTAAAATGTGGGGCAGATTTGTGTTATAAAGACAGATACTCTGCTGGGGTTTACATGTGGGTCAGTGGGATTCCTCATGCTATTTCAAGAGTTTCTGTGTTTCGGTGCGTGTGCAGTCAATAGGATCTTCAGTCTGAGAAGGAACCAAAAAAAAAATCCTTCTTACCTGCAATTATTTTTATTTGTCACATCATGTATTACTGGTTTAAATTCATGATTCCATCTAAAATATCACTCTAAACATGCAGTGTTGTACAAATATATCCAAATAGGAAATTAATAGAAAATTGTTTTATTATAATTAGTTATTAATGGACAATTATTTGTTTAGCTATTGTTATAATAATAATAATTATATATTATATATATATCGTATTATGTGTTTTATAATTATGTGTTCAATTAAATTATCTAAATTTATTTTATAAACTGGAATTTGTTTCACCTCCTTTTCCTGTGTTCATACAGTATGTTGACAGGATGTGGCAACTTTCATACCCAGGAAAATGATTAAATTCCATCTAAATGTGTAGTGTGCTAAGAATACATCCAAAGAGAAAATTAATGAAAAAAAATATTTTGCTATCTTATAAGATATTAATAATAATATACATATAAATATTATTTTGTCTATTTTATCTAATTCTATTTATATATCTATCTATCTATCTAGGCCTATATCTATCTACTATATATTATGTTTTACCTTGTTTTCCCGTGTTAATATGTTTATAGGAAGCGGCAGCCATCATTGCCCAAAGGCCCATTAACCCACGGGAATTCTTCAAGCAGAGAGAGAGGGCCATAGCCAACAGCGTGGACATCTCACCAGTCACCACGCACAGGACCGGTAAGATCATAGTAAAAGGGTGGAGAAGAGGAGGAGGAGGGCGTAGATGCTAAATCCTAAGCCTGTGTTTATCCTCTTCTTGCTTTTCACTTGTCTCTCCTACTGTCATTTAATGTGAATAAAACAACACAGCTCAGGAGAGACCCTTTGTCTCAGAATGTACTGAAATATGTAATATAATAATGTTAGGGTCATAGTTGAATTATGTAGATAGATATACTTTTATGCATTAATATAGAGAACAGAGGTTAAAGAGGATCTAAACTTCATATACTCCCAACAATTATTGTAAGCCACAGTTATAAATGTGAGAATGTTTTAAATCGTATAACAAAATATCAAACAAGGTGTATATTTGAATTTTTTAAATGTATTTAAAATGTAAATATGCAACCTACAGAGAATAACCAGTTTGAATAATGGATTGATGGATATACAGTATATATATATAGATAGATAGATAGATAGATAATTCAAATGTTATAATAACATGCTCATAGTTAATTTGATGAACTAAGATGCCACATTGTGGCCAGAATCTAAGCTAAACCAGTTTGACTAGGCTGGAAGACCAGTTAAACCAACAAAATCAGCTTAAACCACCTCCGGCTGGTCATTTTGATTAAAACAAATAGTACAATCTAAATAATAATAATAATTAAAAACCTAACATTTCTGTGTACTAATGTATTGTGCTTAGCATAGCTTAGCAACATGCTAACAACATGCAAACTATTGGAATCAATTTGTTAATTGTGCTTTGCTAAGTCATACAGCTTGCTGATTGATGTTATTTCTTACTAAAGTGACTAGTTGAGAAGATAATATTTTGGTATAAATAGCCTAGTTTTTTCACATAAGGTTCAAATGTACCAACTGGAAGTTGAGTAAATCCATGATTTCAATACCTGCTGAAAAAAACACACCGGCTGGAAATTCCAAACGAGGACTGCTATTTGACCATCTTAAACCAGCAATCCACCTTAGGATAGTTTATGTAGGGATTTTTTCAGCAGGGATGCTGAAGCGAAGATTACTTTATTGTAAAAAATGTTATATTGGTGCCATTTTCCAACAGACTGTATGGTCCTGCTGAACAATGCAATATTATTACTGGATGATTGTGCCATTTCATTGTTTATTTAAGATCATAGAATTTTCAGTGTTGGAGTGAATGTCAAACTCCTCACTAGCATCTGTTGCTGAAGGGTACAGACACTGAAACAACTACTGCTTTATGCTCAGAGGGTGTGAAACCATCACACTAACAACTGTTTTCTTACCTCTCTCCTTCTACCTCACTATTTTCTCTCCATTTCTTGGTCATTTTTTTTTTCTTCTGATCACTCTATCCTTTTGGTTGTCAACACATCTCTTTGATTTCCTTTTCGATCATCTGTCCATTCCATCTATCCTTCTGATGACCCTGGATCTTATTTAACCTCTACCCAACTGCCGCACATCCATCATTGCTTCTGTTTTGAACTCGTGCTTCTCTATTTCTCTAATCATTTCTCTTTTATACAAATTTCTTCCCCTCTCTATCCCTGGATTTCTTTCCTCCTGTCTATCTGGTCTGGTCTTCCTCTGTCACACCCGTGTACGTCGCTATATGTGTGCGTGGGTGTCCGCGTGTCCCGCACGATGGTCCTGTCTTCCGTTTACCAGGCCGCTTGGACAGTCCATTCTTGAGGCAGCAGCACAGTCCATCCGATTGCAGCCCGCCCCCTTCTCGCACTCCGCCCCATTCACGGCGGCAGCCAGGTCCACCTGGTAGGTACTGGACAGATCTTGCTGAGGGATACTGCATCAGCATAGGATCACGAAGTCACCGTCTAGCCTTTAGCCACCCTCCTCACTGAATTATCGTTTTTCTTTTGGCTTCCTCAGCAACACTGCGCTTCTCAGAGCATTCACTGTGTCTGCACTGCACCGGATACACCCTGGTCTCCCAGTGTCAGTATGTGCTAGTATTAAAGGGATGGTTCACCCTGAAATTAAGAAAATGTCACCATTTGCTCACCCTCATGTCACTCCAAACCTGTATGACTTCGTTTCTTCTGTGGAACACTAATGGAGCTATTTGGCGGAATGTCCAAGCTGCTCTTTTCCCTAAATGAAAGTGCCTGTGATGCACCCTAATAGACAAAAAGAAACATGGGATTAGATCGTTTATCACAATCTGTAATCATAAACACATTTCATTACACCAAATACACAAAATAATGTTCTTTTTAGCAGCATCATATGACCCCTTTAATATTTGAAAAACTGTCCGACAAATTACTACTGTGACCAACAAAATCATGTAGTACAACCAACATGCAGAAACATTTAGGGGGGAAAAAAACATAAAACATGAAATATCATCATAGAGAGGACCCCTAAATACTATTCTATACTAAGTTATGACATTTTGATAAAACATTACGAGGTCAAAAAAGATCTATAACATGCATTTACACAATAATCACTTCATTCCTACTTTAAATTCATTTTTTTTATTTGTACAAAACGGTATAAAAATTTGTCAAAAGCATACGAAACCAACATGAATACAACATGATTTCAAAAAATGTATCTTTCCTATACTGCATCGCATTGACTCATCTCCTTTTGTGTTCCACGGAAAAAATAAAGTCTTCTGATTCTGGAATGACATGAGGGTGAGTAAATAATGACAGAATTTCATTTTTCTGTGAATTAATACATTTGAAGGACAGCTGTATTAACTGAAAATCATCCCACTCTGGAGCGGGTTTAGAGCGTCCTGATAAAGACAGAACCACTTTTTACGACAAGTGTATGTGATGACGTGCTCAACTCTTACAGGATGAACTGTATGTCTAATCTCAAGTAACCATCTCCCCTTCTGTATGTCCCATGATCTCAAGTAACCTTCAGTACTAGCTAACTAGACTACGGCCTGCTCAGTGTCACAGTCCGTTTCTTTCAACTATTTGAACCATATTGCCATCTTTTCTTGGTCCATAGTCTGTATATGTGTCCTATACTTGTTGTCCGTTGACTTTGTATTTTGCACAGGAAACATTGAGTATGTGTTATTTTGAAGCTATGCCGTGGATGTTTGGAGGACTGAGACAAAGTGATTCTTTTGGTTAGGGAGATCTGGTTGAATCTCACCAATGTTACTCCCCTCATGTCCCCCTTCCTCTCCTCCCATGCTCTTTCTGATGGATAACCGGCGGCCCTGCGTGCACTTCCTTCCATCCTGTTGACCTGTGAGTGTATGCCACGTTGCACCGCATGTGATTGTGGTCTCCGAGTCCTTGGGCTTGCATTCCGTAGACCTTGTGTGACTATGGTGTCGTGCGTGATCTTTGTGGAGCTGACCTTGTGGTGTGTTTGAAAGTAAAATTAAACAGCAACCCAAGGACAAATGGCGCCTGCAATTATCAGTGTGTGCTACGAGGACTAAACATTGGGTCTGTGCTAAGACCCAACATCTAAAGTTTATCTAGAGTGATACAGTGGGTTTTACATTTCAGAAATGGGCGAATTTTGTGCCTGTACAACTGTTTTCCTGAAATCAGCTTTTATGATGGTCATTGTCGTTTCATTGATTGTGTTTGTTTTGTCATGTGAGGTCTTCTCTCAGCTGTATCATTTTAAAGTGGCTATCTACAAAATTTGCATCTCAGTGTTTTTGTTGCGTTATGAGTTAGTGACTTCCAGTGGAAAACGTCATAGCTCAGAGGTTGCTCTTTCAGAGCTCAGGAGACTTAATTGGGTTTTAAGAATGTTTCGTCTTAAGCAAATTTGTCTCAGATGTTTCTCCTGAAATTCCTAAAATAGAATTAAATGAGATGATGCTTGACATACAATAAGAATTAGCTCAGATTTGGTTTTGAATTAATTTGATAACTTTTGATTGCATACTTCTTAATCTCTGCAAACCTGAGCATGATTTGTGATTAGTTCTGAGAATATGTTATATGAATATGTATATTTTTGAGATTGTAAAAATTAAATTTGCTCTCTGTTAAATATTATTGTCCAGGAGAAACAATTGAGATGTTAAAGAGATCTTAATTGTGGTTGTTCTTTCCAGTGGGTTGGTGTGTCATTATTTAGATATCCTCTAAAAATTGCATAAACAAGATTAATAGATCTTAGATCTTGGCTGTATGATTACATATTGTCTTATATTGACCACCTGCCACTTTAAAGTCAATTAATTGAATATTTTTTTTAACTTGTCAGCTTGCTTTAGCTTGTCATGAGATTGCGAGGTCAACCTTCAGTGTTTTTGTATGTATCATTTCATAATGCCTTGACATATTGGTGGATGCATATGATTATACATGCTTTAGTGCTGTTTTGAGTGTATTAAACATTTTTTATTAATAAAACTTCTTTCTTGTGCTGACATTTTTAAGAGTGTGTGCATGTTCAAAAACTACATGCATTTGCAAATTTGTGAACTCATTTTCTGCGCTGCACACTGTGTTTTGTCTTCACGGTCATGTTGGCATGTCTGTGTTTTGATGTCACGATCATTGACGAGGGCGATGGGGACGATGCACTTTTTGACAGACAAAACATTGCTTGCTATTGTTTGGTATTGTTAGCAATCCTTTTTTAGACTATTTGTAAACTTTGTCATTTGTGTTGTGATTGATATTTTGGCTGGTATGAGTTACTTGAGATTTACTTGAGCCCACATTAAACGTTTACCTTCTCTTTGATGTCTCAGATGACTCTGCTGAAGGAATCCTCGAGCGCAGCATGACCACTGGATGCACTCCCATCCCCAAAATCGCCATTCAGGAGGACAAAGAGGACTTCATTCGAAAGGAGTTAGGTAAGGCCTCAAAAACAAGGGAAGTCTTTTGACTCTTTTCTTTATGATATTCATTTAGTGTCATATTATCTTGATCATGATATATGTGGCCTAGTGGTTGGCACATTATGCTTATCTGGGCAACATGAGTTTGAATCTGACTTGGCATTTCCTGATCTTATTCCCCTTGCTTATATTGTCATTAACAGTTATCTCTCAATAAAAATCTCAAAAAGGGCAAAATAATAATGAAAAAATATATAAAGCAATAATAGAAATTAAAAAATAGTAATAGCTACAAGCAGCAATTAAGGGGATAAGCACAACGAGCTAAGCATGGCAGGGAGCATCAGAACAACTGCAGCAATAAATAATTAAAGACATTTTAAGATAATTTTAGTCAAAATGGCTGAAAATCATAAATACAATCACAGGTAATATGATTGAATGGTTTATCACTTTTGACCAGGTGGTGCTGTGGTCAGTGTAATGTGACAATTACAGTCTAGGAGGAGTTTGAAAAAGTAGGTTATCAAAGAAAATCAAAATGGACAATTATGGCATAATTGGTATGTGATCTCAGCATGATCCAAAGAATCTATTAAAGGGGTCATATGATGCGATTTCAAGTTTCCCTTTCTCTTTAGAGTGTTACAAGCTGATTGTGCATAGATAAGATCCCTGAAGTTGCAAAGACTAAAGTCTCAAAACCAAAGAGATATTCTTTATCAAAGTTAAGACTCTGCCACGCCCCCCTAAAACGGCTCGTTCTAACACGCCCCCACATATCTACCTCACTATGTGGAAATATTTGCATAATGCGGCCCAAATGTGCACGCAAAGAAAGAAGGCGTGGTTTCAGTAACCGCAGTTAGTGTTGAAGCAGCCATGTCAGGGAGACGCTGTGTGTTTCTAGGCGAAAGCAAAAGCACTTTATTTGGCCTTCCGAAAGTAGATGCATTTAGGAATCTTTAAGATTACTTACAACAGAACAGCAATGCATTTTATGGACGACCGTTTCGTGAACCTAGAAGAGGAGGTAATTCTGACTTTGCTATGACAATCTGGCGCTTCTGAATCAGCTACTGTTTTGTTATTCAAATTGTCCAAATACACAAAATAATGATCTTTAAAAAAGCATCATATGACCCCTTTAAGACCAGTCTAATGACAATAGGCAAAACTAATCAAAAGATATTAGCATTTTTTGAAATTTCAAACTTTTCAAGTATCTTCAGGGCATATCAGTGGAAAATTGGGTATTGTTCGATTCAGTATGCTACTCCGAATCTTAAAACACAAGCCTTGGGTTTTTTGGCCAAACTGTTCAGAAGGTATAAGCAAAAATAACCATTTTTCATATCTCCTGACCATTAGGTGGCACTGTGCCGAAATTGTGCATTTACTCTCAGTTCTTGGCTGTCATAACACAAACCAAGTTTGGTCTGAATATGCTAAAGCATTACGGATATATAGCCTCACTTCTGTTTTGGCGTGATCTTCGTCAAATTTGTGCATTTGAGAACATTTGACTAATCAATTTGAATTCCATGTTTTTGTCATGTTTTTCTGAAGATGATGAAGTTATTAGCATAAATACGAGTGCAACTTTGGACAGTTGGTGGTGGGAGAGGGATTGAGTTGAGAGATTCCAAAATTGCTGTTTAATATCCAGGCTGCCTTCCATCTATGTGCCAAATTTCACAGCTTTTTTTACAACATGGTTCTGTGGGCTGCCATAGACTTGCGGGGAAGAATAAGAAAAACTCTTAACGATTACAGTAGGTGCCTAAGCACCTTTGGTGCTTGGCCCCTAATAATAATAATGTTGTTGTTCTTGTTGTTGCAGTTACTCTCTCTACGTAATATATAATTTTAAGTCATGATATTATTATACTACTGAATGTAATATTTTTAGGATCATCGTTAGTTCGATTTATCCATGACACATTCTTGCTACCAACCTATTTTTGTCCCAAAATTGAAAGCAGGTACTTTTGGTGTATTTTACATATGGGTATGTGATAATTCAGTACAGCACAGAACCATCATTCATCGTTCCAACTGAACACTTTTTGAGAAAGAAAGGACATACCATATTTATTGTATCTAAAGCAGCAGTTATTTTAAATACTAAACAGTTTAGATCCAAAAACAACTCATTTTCTGGAGGACATGGTGAAGAATCTAATTAGTTTACAAGGACTTTTTGGGATGTAAAATGTTGAATCTCATCAGCTTAATAAGTTGCTCAGATGGGAGGCTGTTATTGCTCCTCCAAAATCATTAATTGCAGTTCTTGCACAATACATTTATACATTTAACCAAAAACATGAATGTAATGAACGTAATATAATTCTATATTCTATTTCTTAAATTTCCTTTTTCCTTCCTCCAGCCTTTGACACTCCCAAGCAGACTCCAGTGCAGGATTCCGGCTTTGCCAAGACCTCTCCAAGTGTTTCCCCCCAACCCAGCAGCACCGCTCCATTATCCAGCACAGACGACAGCCTGCTAGACTTGTGGGACAGTGGCCCAGCACCAGCTACGGCCGCCTCCCGGGCCCCCAGCCACATTATGGACCTGATGGAGGACACCCCGGAGCCTCATCTTGCCAGCTCCTCCCCTGCTCTCCCGCAGCCGCTCCTGAGCTTCGATGAGGTGCCTGACACCCCCTACTGCACCGGCACAGAGGACGACCCCTCTAGCCTGGTGGATGTGGCCGGACCCCACCAGATGACCCTGAGTTACCAGCAGGCCCTGCAGCATGCTTCCGGCTCTGACAGCCAGGATCTGGATGACGGACAGCTATTGTTGACCAATGGAGATACGCTTCTTAAAGAAGGGACCCAGGTCAGCAGAACTTACTGTTAAAATGAACAATGCAATGTTGCCTTGCCTCTCATTGTCCTGCATGCTTTATTTACTTATGTTATTTATTTTGCCACTAGATGGCAGCATATGCTCTCTATTTTTTTGACACATGACAAAACACTAGCTATATTCAAGATGCATGAAGCTTTATGTTTACATATATATTTGTGTTTATGCAGGCGAGTGAAGGCTACTTCAGCCAATCACAGGAGGAGGATTTTGCCCAGTCAGATGACTGCACTGCAAAAGTCAACCCAACACCAGTTTTTTATAACAAACCACCAGGTGAGATCACAGCAGGTTGAAGCACATGAAATGATTTAATGAACGCAATTCTTGATGTACTAAAATAACTAACACTTAAATAAAAATGAATAAAAGCTATATAGACAAAAAACAAAAATAAAATCAATAAACCAAAATGACAATAAACAACAAAATTACTAAAATGATTTTTTTATTTTTTTATATGAAAACAGAAAAATAAATCTGATTCAAACACAATTCTTGTTCCTGTTTTGATGCATATGATACAAAAACATTAAGTTTGGGTGAGACAAGTGTTCTTTCATTTTTTGAGTAGCTAATAATTTTTAGTTCACAATTTACATTCTATTGATAATCAAAATTATTAATAGGGTGGTAACTTATCATTTTAGACAATTTTATAGAGCAAATGTTAGTGTTATTTGATAGAGATACTACTGTTTTATAGTTTTGTATTAATATTTTGTATTATTTTTAGATTTTCTATTTTAATTTTAGTTTTAGTAATTTATTTGTGTGTTTGAAATAAAAATGAATAAAAACTATATAGACAAAAACAAATAAAAATGACAGTTTTAGATTTAGTACCTCGCGTAAAACTGAATGAAAATGAAGAACAACAAAATGACTAAAACTTGAACAAATTCAAATGGAAAACAGAAAATAAAAACTAATTCAAACTATTATTGAAAACCATAATAGTATCGCAGTGATACTAAAATGATACTGATTGACAGCCTCAGAAAAGAGTGGCCGGGATATTCTTCAAAAATTCACCACAAAAGAAAAAAAATCATACGTTTTTTGAAATAGCAGAAGGGTGAATAATGACAAAAAATTTCGTCTGCTTAAGCTTTTCCTTTCTTGCAGGTATATGTCCTCATAATCTTAAACAAAAAAACATAAACAAGAAGAACAAAGAAAATAATTTCTTCTTGTTACATCACTCCCTTGCCTCAGAAAAGATCCTAATATAACATGTTTGTCTTATTGTCTGCCACAGAAATCGACATTACGTGCTGGGATACAGACCCTGTGATGGAAGATGATGATGAATAGGAGCAACTGAGGGAAAAACAGGCGACACCTCTATGAAAACTTATTTTGCAACAGTTACAGAAGTCTTGCATTAAAATGTTTTAGATAAAAAAAAACAACAACAAAAACAATGTTAGCCACAGAAGAAAAGGACTCGGGTTATTGTTAAAGATGCCAGTGGGTATGAGCGCTCTTGGTTCATGTATGTGTGCATGAGTGCGTTTATTATTTATTTTGATCTTTTTTTTTTTCTATGCAGAGTATAGCACAGTGTGTCTCTAGCGTTCACCTGTGTTGTATCGATCCCTGTGCCTAACAGGTGTGTGTAGTAGCAGATTAGACCGGTCTGTTTCTCCTTTATCAACACTGATCTTAGGTCTGCTCAGTGGTTCAAGTTCCCTACAATCTTAATTGCTTAGTTGAATCACACGTGTTTGAGTGTTATGCCCACAGGGGCGTTTGCTTTGATGACTCAATCGGTCAGAGACGGTCGAACCCTCACCTTCACAGAAGCAAAGGCATGTCAGAACTTGATTTTAGCTCCAGTTGAGTCATTCGTATTTAGCAAACGGAAAATAAAAGGGGTTTATATGTGATTACGAAACAATTTTGTGTTGTGCCAATTATTTTGAGTATGACGGCCTTTTAGGACTTTAGCGCCAGGTGGCATATGTATATTTTGACTACATATGAGACAGTGTATATAAACAATGGATGAAACTGACATTTTTGTTGTAAAAACTCCAATAGAGCTTTGATTCGTTGAGAAATTTAGGCAATAACAGTTGTAGTGGACTCCATTGGGAATTGTTTTAGTTATATATTCGTTAGTGAGTGTGTGTATTATTATTGGAAAGGCTCAGGCCTGAAACATACTCTACGTAAGTATGCAAATGGTGACGCAAATACAAATGTGTAGTCCCGCTGTACATATTAGCATGCAACCTTACTGTGGTGTTCAAAGACCAGTAGTTAAAAATGAACATTTTGTCATTCTGTTTTTCGCAGAATAAAGTGAGTCATGCAGTTTTTGGAATGATATGAGGGTGAATAAATGATGACAGAATTTTCATTTTTGGGTGAAGTAACCCTTTAAGAAGACAAAATAATTACCTTCAAATCGCTGTTATTCAAATATCTCACTATAAACATGTAAGCAGTTATCTAACTTGCTACCAAGATTCAAACTGTCACTCCACTATGACAGTAGTCAGTGGTTGTTGTTTTTTTCTTACAAAAGTCGGTTAATGCTAATGCTAGCTATAGCACCCCATGTGGCAGTGCTGAGAATGCAGTGCTTAGCGTTTTGTTATGAACTGCATTTTTTAACACATTCTAGTAAAACTGCGATGAGTGAAATCACAGCATTTGCGTTCATGTACTTGCGTAGAGTATGGTTTCGACCTTAATTTTTTTGTGGATGTGATTTTGAACCTTTTAAATTAGTTTTATACTCCCAAGGGAAGGAAATTCTTTCTAATCGCAGATTTCAAGCCACGTCAGTAACCCCTATTATTGAAATAAAATATTATTATGACCCTTATAATCTTTTTTTAAGTTGTTGCTAGTTAAAAAATGCTTAACCCAAGACTTTCTTCAGAGTAATGTGACCTTAGCATGTCCAGCAACTCGTAAAGACCTAAAATTGTTACAAATCTTTAAATGACATTTGGATTTGTAACTGACTTTTAGACAAAGAGAAATGCAGGGACACATCGCCTTGCTCGAGGGCAGAATGGTGAGAGATTATCTCACTTAGTCAACACTGACTCAACCTGTAATCTTTGTTGTTCTGCAACTGCTAAGTTATCACCACCCACTGTCCCAGCCTTGACTGACCACTGTCTTCCTCATACTTCTAGTCATATTGTAAAACACCTTCATAACATCTTGGTTTTACAATGGATTTTTTGAGTGGAAAAGCAAGCAATAAGACTAAACCAATTAGTATTGTTCTGTAAATAGCTCAAATTTTGTGCTCATGTAAAATGTACTACAATCACTAACATGTATTGATTCACCTCCAATGAAAAACGGGGGTTGGCGTACGTTTGGATTGGGGTTTTTTTATGTTTCTTCGGTGAGAGAGAAAAAAGGTTGCTCAGTATGAAACCTAATAGGAAGTAACCCGCATCTTTAACAGTAACTTAGCCCCTTTTGAAATGACTTCCATGTATTCCCATTCACCGTCCTACCTCCTTAGTAGTGATTATTATTCTCTTTCTCCCTCAAACTACTAGGAGACTACTACTACTACTACCACTACTATTACTATTACTGCTACTGTTCTACTACAGTAATTTCTTCTTTGCCCCTGAAGCAAGGCTTAGCGACTCCTGAAAGTTCTTTTTTAATTATTTTTTTCTATCTCTTCCTTTTCCGTCCGCTTCTCACATGCTGTTTTTGAAACAAGCACAAGATCTTTTGTGACATGCTATGTGCTTGTGTATGTTAATAAAAGACTTTAAAATCCTTCAGAAAACGTGTTTACTTTTACGTTTTTCCACCTGCGACAAAACGGACACACAGAAATGCTAAAACACTGTCTTAACTTTAGACTTTGTACCTCAGTTTTATTGATCAGATATCAGGCATTCACTGGCCCTGTTTGTGTGTATATTGTGTATATTTTTAGAAAACAAAAAATCCTCATATGAGCATGAAAATATATAGCAGCGATGAATTAGTACACATACACAAGCACACACTTTGCATGCTACATGAACACTGCACGAAACACTTTCAGTTTGCCGTTCACAGAGAAACAAAATGTGCTTTGGAGAATTTGGAGTGTAAATTTGGTGTCAAATGGGAATACAATTTTGTCTAAATTGAGAATCTTACCAGATCAAAAGAAATTTCTGCACAAAACCCCTTTTGATTGATAGATCACAAACGGGGTACATTTGGTACATAATATGTCTCGTATATGCTAATTTGCAAACCACAATCCACCATATTGGATGTGAGAAGGCTGTGTACCAGAGCAGTGACGGTACTGCTCGCTTCATCTGTGCAAACAGATTCACACAGCTCTTCTATGGTCGCTTAGCAACACATTGCTGGCAGAGAAAAGACCGTTTACATCTCTGTCTTTAGCTTCTGTTGTGATGTAACTGAAAATTTAAAAACAGAGAGTAAAAGCAGATACAATCATTTTAAACAACTATACTCTCCCAAAACAATCAATCCTTTCCTATAGATTAATTTTACAGTGTAAGTATTTTGGGGCTGTGTTTTTGAAATGACAGTTAGGTGCAGTAAATTTAATTGATTGTCTCAACAATTCTATATTTTGGTCTGTGCAAAAAAATGAATATTTCACATGAATTTATCAATATTTGGCCATTTAAGATTAGTTCTTAGTACTTAGATTAGTTTTTTTTTTTTTACAGGACATTACAGGGCATTATTTTTATTTCAAAGAGAGTATGTTGTACTCAAGGCAATCTTTCCTTATCAACTTTTTCAGAATTAATTTTTCCAACCTTTATTCTGTCATTTATGTGATAAGAAGTACTTGTTTCAATTTCCAACATTCAACATGGACACACCATTTCAACTTTGTAGGGATGAAATTGGAAAAATAATATATTCTTCATATAATTGCATTATGTAATTTAGTCAGCACAGGTTATAATGAAGCAGGGAACATATACTTGGGTTGTGGGAAGCATGATTCCTTTATGCTTTTGTTATTTTTGGGCGGTCTAGTGATGGCTGCGCAATTAAAAATAATGAACCAAAGACATCTACAGGGCATTATTTTTATTTCAAAGAGAGTATGTTGTACTCAAGGCAATCTTTCCTTATCAACTTTTTCAGAATTAATTTTTCCAACCTTTATTCTGTCATTTATGTGATAAGAAGTACTTGTTTCAATTTCCAACATTCAACATGGACACACCATTTCAACTTTGTAGGGATGAAATTGGAAAAATAATATATTCTTCATATAATTGCATTATGTAATTTAGTCAGCACAGGTTATAATGAAGCAGGGAACATATACTTGGGTTGTGGGAAGCATGATTCCTTTATGCTTTTGTTATTTTTGGGCGGTCTAGTGATGGCTGCGCAATTAAAAATAATGAACCAAAGACATCACTATGATGTAGTAAAAGCATTGTGCTGAATGTGTGCCCACATACACTGCTAACTGCTTGTTCACATTTCCAAAATGGAGCTTATTTTAATCAAATACCATTTGAAAGCATCCAGCGCATGCATGAAAGCGGAGTTATATGCCCGGGAAGCTGACAAAGACAGCCATTGGATGGATTGAGGTAGAATCGTTTTAAGGGCATGGAGACACAAAATAGAAATGATGGCAATAAAAGGAAAAAAAATGAAATCGAGCATGTAGCAATCACTACATTGATGGCAAAAAACAGCGTAGCAAAAGGAATTCAGTTGGTCTCACTTGAAGAAGCACCAGTATATAAATGAGTTTTGTTAAATAAATGCCAAACATCCCACATGGCTGCAACAGCAGGGAGTAACGTGGGCAACATGGTGATGCATGAAAATGTTGACAAATCCAATTCACAGGTCATTACAAACAAGGTCCTATCATCAATCTGATGAGCACTTCAGGATGATGTATTTCATATAAAAAAAATCATTTTTCATAGAGATTCAGAATCTGTAAAAAATAGAATAGTGCTATTGACATGAAATAAAAGGCAGTTCCTCAATGTACCCGCATGGTCTAATGCATTAAGCTGGGAGAGACAACTTCCAATGGACACTACAGACGTTTCAAAAATCACAATCCTTCAGGCAACTTCCTTTTCAGGATTTGTGATTACTTTGAATATTTTCCACCCCCAAAGTTCAGACTCCTTCCCGAAAAAGAACTGGCAGAAAATCCAGAAAGAGATGCCAGGTATTGTTTCCCAGTTTATGAAACAACATTTTTGCGCAGCTGAGCAGCATTGTGTAGCTACAGTACGAACCAACCACTGTCATTTCACCATGTCGCACCCTGTTTCACAAAGACAGGGTTTGAAATGTCATTTGTATTATTATCGGTGAGCCGCAGATGAGAAAGGAAGAAGAGAGGATGTGAGGGGCGAGGTGTTGGTGGGCTGCAGACAGCTCCCGGGAGCCATGGCAACAGCATCCACATAATAGCTGCTGCTCTGCATCAGGCAGAGATGCCACGGAGAGCAAGGAGGAGGACGAGAGAAAAACGAGTATGATGGATCTGCAAATGAACCCCTGAACAAAGCTGAATCATCCTGACCCGATTCTGCCCCCAAAATACAGCATTCGAAATGCCTCTGGCAGACTCTCCAGATCGCATATGACTCAGCATTGTGAGTGTTCATCTCAGAAAGTGGTCTGTAGGTCTATTTTTGTGGACTCATACTGCTGTACTTCGACCCAAAAGGGGAAAGGCTGTGGGCAAACCATAGTGTTGATCCAGACTGCGGAGTCCTCGCAAGCCCATGTCTGTGTGAGTCCGGCCCTCACGAGGCATGGTCGCGATGGCAGAGGCCTGAGGTTCAACCGGCAGGTTGTTGTGGTTAAGGTCCATGGTGGACAGGAGGTGCCCCAGTGAGTCCCAGCGTCTGGCCGAAGGGAGGCGTATTAGGGAGGAGTAGTCACGTTCGGGAAACACGGTCACAGGGGCCATCTTGCTGGTCTCAGACTCCTGATGCTCCCTAGAGGACCTGGATGCAGGTTTGGTGTAAGTTCCTCCTCTGGGATCCGCCAGAACCTCACTGTAAGGGGGCGGTGGGTCCTCCATCAATACGGCCTCTTCGTAGCAAGGAGGTTTTCCAAAGACATCTGTGTCTGCTGAGAAAAAACAAACAATTCACCAAAGAACAGGAAGTACAACAGATACTGAAAGCTGCACCAATCATGCGAAGTTTTAGTGGCAAAATCCTTCTCATTAACATTATAAAAACTCTTGCCTCATGGCCCCAAGATATTGTAGACCTTACTTTTTCCTAGTCAGACCAGACATCATTAAACATATGCAATCGCACAACTTATCAGATAAAAAAAAAACTGCATGAATTTATCAGAGGACATTAGACAACATAAATGAGGACCCTGTATATTTTATCAGGGGAGGGTAGAAGAACTAAAGCTTTTATCATGTCCTCCAAGGTCACTTCTCACTCCTAGATGAAAGCTAGAATAGATTTTCTCCTGTGGAGGGAAGTGATAAACCAGCATATTGAGGTCAGAGATAAGAACGTGTTTGGCTGTTCCCCCCCCCCACCCACAAAAAAATCCTTTGAGTCCTAGAGGCTAGCAGTGCCATGTGGAAGCACTTAGCTTACTTTAAGCTCTTCTTAATTATCATGTGCATCATAGGATTGCAACAAATGGAGGCGGTGCTTCTTAAACTCTCACTGCAAACCCAACTTGTTGAGAAAACCAAATTTTGACATTTTCTGAAGATAATGTGAATGGTGCTTGCCCATGCAAATGCCACAATGCACAATAAGGTTCTGAGTGGTTTTTAGCAGGTGGCTAAAGCATTCTGGGTGGTTGCAAGAGGGGATTGATAGGGTGTTCTGGGAAGATAGCACATTGCTATGCTGTTAGTAGGTAATTTTAGGTGGTTTCTAGGGTGTTGCTAAAGGGTGTCCTGGGTTGTCAAAATAACCTAAAAGGTGGAATACATTTTTGTCCAGGTTTGGACGCATCGATGCTAGCTGCCATAAGTCAAAGTCAGTCTGCAGATTTTGGTCAATCAGAGTTGACAGAATTCACAGAAAATTATGTATATTATGGGCACAGACTCTGATGTTTTTAGCTTCAGACTATGATTCCTTGAAGTCAGAAGATATCAAACATGTTTGATATTTTGAGCCGATTTTAGAACACACATTGTTTTCATTTGTCATGTGTATCCTAGCAACAAGGCACATTTCTACCAGAAAGACTCGGGAGGTGATAAGATTCGAAATAATTTATTTTACAAAACTAAGACATAAAAAACTTAATTCTTTGGCCTAGGCCCCATCCGTAGCTTGAATCTGTAGGTTGAAGATTCATCTATTACTGCCGAGACAAAGGCAGGGGCGGAGCCTACCCCCCTGCATGGACAGGGCCAACCTGGTGGTGATGGGGAGGATGGAGGGGAACGTCAATGTCAGTTTCTGCAAACACAAGGAAGGGCGAGTAAAGAGCCTATATATTTCTCGTGTCGAGTGACGATTGGCTAGATCTAATTGTAATGCGTGACGTAGCATTAAGTCTTCCTAGTAGAACTTGCGCTAAAGCTTCCATTTCTATGCGAGTTATGTTCAGAATGACTTGAAAGTCTGGTAGTGTGTGATCCTCAGTTCTTTAGTGTATGATCCTCAGTTGTATTTACTTATTTATTTTTGTAGCCATTTGCTGCAATTCTTGCTGCAATCCATTTGCTGCAATCCTATGATGCACATGATAATTAAGAAGAGCCTATTAGCTAAGTCAACAAGGGTTTGATGCCTAGTGTTCTAAAATATGTTCAGATTTTAAAAGTCGTGTAGTGCATTCTAGCCTTTTTAGTCTTAATCATATTTTGATTCCTTGATATGGCCATCCATACATTCTTCAAACAGCTTGTAGGGTCAGGGGTAGATATGGCCAGGCCGGGCGAAAAGTCTGAGCCACGCAATTTGAAATGACATTCATGTCCATAGCACAAAGAGTGCAAACAATTCATATGATAGGTCAGATCCAGAAGCCATACAATGTTCAGACCTGCTTACACCATCAACTAAAACTGCATTTTTATTTAATTCTCAAGGACATTGTTACAGTTCTTTCCACAGACAGTCCCGATGGTGATTTGGTATTTATTCATATACATCTCATTAAATACATTCTTTGGGGAAAATTTTACTTATGATAGATGGGGATTTGAGAGTATAATATTATACCTAATATTAAAATAGTATATTAAAACTTACTGCAGATTATTTAGACCTTTAGATTATATCAAAGAGCATTTTCTCATATGCTGCTCAAGGCGTCACAGGGGACATAATGAGCCTGTTGTTGTAAAGTGATGCAAAGTCTCTTTAAAGAGTACAATTCTTTCTGACTCTTACTCTTTTGTGAGCTGAATTATTACTCAGACCTTGTTTTAATATGTGGTCATCCATCCTGTGTGTTTGGCACAGGTTTAAAGGCACATTCTTCACCCATGGCCAGGGATCCACCAACTCTGGCAGTCTGCCTGTCTGCCAAAACACATTATTAGCCCGGCTCTAAATGCTGCTAGTTCAATGCTGTACTCGTCTGCCTACACAACACCCACACAAGGCTCACTGTTACCATGTCATACATGAAAGAATGCAGCTTGGACTGCCCTCAGTGTGTGAGGTGTTCTGAGTGGTACAGCTCAAGATGGATGATTGTTGTTGCTTGAAACACAACATGTTTGTTTTGATGAGTTTAAAAAGCCTTTTGGTTTGAAGGGTGATTACATTGAAGGGGGAAGTTGTGGCCTAATGGTTAGAGAGTCGGACTCCAATGGTTGCGGGTTCGAGTCTCGTACCGGCAGGGATTGTCGGTGGGGGGGGTGAATGTACAGCGCTCTCTCCCACCTTCAATACCACGACTGAGGTGCCCTTGAGCAAGGCACCAAACCCCCAACTGCTCCCCGGGCACCGCAGCAAAAAAAAATGGCTGCCCACTGCTCCGGGTGTGTGTTCACGGTGTGTGTGTGTTCACTGCTGTGTGTGTGCACTTTGGATGGGATAAATGCAGAGCACTAATTCCGAGTATAAAAGCCATCGACCTCAGATATTGATTTCATGGAATCTTTAGGGCATGGTTCATTGAAAATTTTCTGAACCATATCTTCTGAATATGTGGTTGGACAAATGTACAAACGTCTTAATTATAATAGTCCCCATATCTCTAATTGCAGACAAAAATGCACTGGATGATTGAGCTTGTTTAAACATCCTACCTTCAGGGACAGTCCAGTTTGCTTGAGGGAGAGTGTGTGTTACAGGCAGCTGTGCAGACATCATTTGAATCGGTGGGCAGAACTGAGGGGGCTCCCTGGGAGGATATCCCCCACCAGTGCACTCCAGAGGCTCCATCTCCAGTGCTCGCAGGCACTGTTCCCTCAGCCTCTCTTCACGCCGGCGCTTCAGCTTGCGCTGGGCAAAGCTGCAAAAGCAGCAAAGCATGACAATGAGAGCCCAGATCAGCCAGAAGCCGGCAAAGCACGCCAAAAACATATAGGTGCCCTGTGACATCACCATGATTATGACGTTGATAAGGTTTGGGCCCTCCAGGATCAAGTGGGAAGATTTAAAGTCTTGAGTGGACCTGCTAATTATGTCATTGAGTTCACTCACCAAGTCTCATAGCTACCATATTTCTACAAATCCCGAAGTTTAAAACCATTAAGAGTCTATCCAAGCATTTTGCTGAGCTCATTTTCTCGAAGTTAACCAACTGAAAGGTTTCCCACAGACCGGAGGTCAGATTTCACTTGAAGCGTGTTCCATGAAAATGCAAGATGTCCCATATAATGCAAAAGTGAAACTGAAGAGGCACTTTCCGAAGGTCTGCCAGAGCCTCTTTTACAAGAAGAAATGAATATCTGCAGATGCTCTTTTCCTGACAGCAGGTGCAATGAGGGAATGCTAAAGTCTCACAGTGCCTGGGTCTCCTCCTGTGTTGTGATCCTCCGCTGAGCAGATCAGGGCTCTTCAGATCTCCAGAGGACATCAGCATTCACGCTGCTCAACAAAGGGAGAGAACATAGAAGGGGGCAACCATCATAAGTTATGAACTTGTCATATTTTCAAAACACAGACCTTTAATATTTCACACACAATGACCCATTTCATAATTAACCTCAGCTGTTCAAGCACAACTCGCACGACTTTAGGGGGTAAGTATAAATTTCTTACATTGACAGAGTGGGAGTACACATAGTTTTCAAGAAAGAATGTGAGGATACTGTGTCAACTGCATGAATTTTCATTTGCTAATGTAGTTTGGGACTGCTTGAACATTAATGATGGCTTTCAACATGGCACCTCTTCGTCTGTTAATGATAGCTCTCGACAACCAACAAACAAATATGCCATTTTTTCAATAAGATTAGGACAACTCATATAACCAGCTCTGATCCTGTCAAATGATCTATAAAGCTTTTTTTGATCTTGGTGACCTTGAGGATATAGATTTAATCTTCGTCCTGCTTCATTATCACTCATGGGATTTTCTTTTTGGTGTTCCCACTGCATGTGGTCATCCATATCCGATTGCTTCTACACACTGCCTTAAATATGGATTCAGTTATATCACCTTTGGAAGACATAACCTATAGATTAACTGAAGGAACTCCCAGAGCTGCTTTACACAGGAGACAAGTGCTGGTCGATAAATAATGGTTGATTCTTAAAATTTTACCTATGGTCCCTCTGTTTCCATAATTAAGTGGTTATAGTCTTGAGTGTAAGATTTGTTTAACATAACTACCTACCTTGATAGTCATTGGTTTAGAGGAATGATCAGAGAACTCTATTAAACACTGGCATTTGAATGAGGAGGAGGCTGTCATCACCTCTTACTTAACTAAAGAAGAAATGTGACTTTGCCTAACCTCAGTAATGTCCACCATTATCACAATGTCATTGATATAAACGCATAATGCATCGCATAATACTGTATGCTTCTTTTTAAATAAATAAATAAATAGAACCTTCAATATTTAATTATAAATATATAACGTTTTATAATATAACCAAAAACATTTACCAAAAAATTAAAAGGACTGGGCTGAACATTTATTTAAACTACAGCACTGAAACTGCGTTTTTTCTATTATGGAAGCTTATATCTCCAATCATCACAATAAATGAACATATCCATAAATAAACAATCCAGATGCCCGTCGTTTAACATAGCTGTAACGATGTGCAGTATCTCAGGAGGGTGATTTTTGTGGAAGAATGTGCACAATTGGTAATGATAGATAAACACCATGTTACATATAACGTTATTACAAAGAGTAAAAAAATAATAATTCACGGACATGAAAATGTTAACATGCAAACGTCTGTATCACCAGAGGGCTGCCATTAGGCGTATACTAACATTCGCTTTTTCATAATACTTTTAACCACCTATAATATAGCTTATGTTGGTAATTTTTAAATAGAAACAAATACATGTTGCTGAGCGTACTTACATGATAAGCGTCTTCCAGTCACGATGAGTTCATTTTCAGACGCGTGACACCATTTCAATGGACAGGACGTGACTCAATCCAAATAAAAGTTGAGGTAGTTGTCAGTGACAGTAAATGTTAACAGTCTTGTTCGCAGATGAGTGTGTTCTTTAGTGTCTTCACTAATGTTTACCAGGATAAACAGAAAGTGTTTCGCGTCATTCCTTGTGGTCCTGATGCGCGCGGCGGTTAATGGACACCTGTAATTGACGCGCGCGCGTCATGAAACGTCCACATTGGCAGCGCGATCATACTCTGCTGCTCTCACGAGGATTCTGTGTATCAAATTGAGAATAGCGGTTCTCCAAACAAACTGACATGATCGCTCCTCCTATTTAACTGATTGCAGAACAAAGCGATTGAAATGGCACGCCGGTTTTTGACCGCAGTAAAGATAGTTTGCGGTTTGATATTCAGATTTCTTTTGGCTATAAATACGCAGCGCGCTGTCATAGACATGCAAATAATACCGAATATCATTCTCCATGATTTGTGAATTCAGGTGACGCTGTCCTTCGGGCCGAAATCAGGTTTTTTTTCGTAGCGACTCTTAATTTTATAATGCCTACAGCGCCAAAAGTTGTACACTTAGAGGAATGAAACCGGTGTCATATTCACCAGCTTGATCTGTGAATTTTTTCACAGTTAAGCTCTTGTCCGTAAACTGGTAAGTCCGTCCGCTAGTAAGGAATGTGAAAGAAAGGCGTTCTTCATGTTTAACGTCTATTACCAATAAACACGCAGACTGCTGGAATACAAAAACATTGTTTTAGGTCGAGCTCGATTTGTGAAAACGTTCACAATCGCATTTTATCGCGTGGCAGTGTTTATCTTTGCTCTGCCCCCCGTTTTTTGTAGCCTATAATAATGTCATTCGGTGCTGTTCCTGTGAATAACGGTTTCCAATTCATTAGGTAAATGAGCACATACACATATACAATTGTACACTTTGTTTGACAATAAAGTTTTGGTTGTTGTACCTTTCCTTGAGTAATTGGCTTCAATATTCTGATTTGCAAAAGTTTCACAGTGCAGTGTTGGTCAGTTAACCCTTCCCTAATTCATTTACATCACTATTTTGATTTGTGAAAACGTTCACAGTGCAGTTATGGTCAGATAACGGTTCGGTCAGTAACATCACTATTCTGATCTGTGAAAACTTTCACAGTTCACTACGGGTCAGCTGACCCTTCCCTGGGTCACTAACATCACTATTCTGATCTGTGAAAACTTTCACAGTTTAATACGGGTCAGCTGACCCTTCCCTGGGTCACTAACATCACTATTGTGATCTGTGAAAACTTTCACAGTTCACTACGGGTCAGCTGACCCTTCCCTG